>NC_133655.1:204005271-204173564 GCF_009905375.1 Apium graveolens | reverse complement strand
TTGTATGTTGTTCATGTACGTCTGGTGATGTGGTATAACAAAGTTAGCAAGCAATGTGTCATACTGCTTCGTTATTATTAAACTTAGTTAATAACACGTGCCGTGATTCTCACGGGCTAGTTAATTTTAAAATTTATTAAAAATTGTAATAATATAAGTCGTGTCAAAATTCTAATTTTTTTCAGAAAATCTAACCCAAACTATTGAGTACGATTCGTATGATCATAATAAAAATTATAATTATTTTACGATTCAGAAATTTAATTATTTTATTAAAATATATTATTAAGTCATATGAGAAATATAATTATTAATTCAAGTCAATATAACAATTGAAATTAAAAAAAACGGGTTAAATAATAGGGAATTTGACAAATATACCAACTTTAAATAATTATTTACAACTACCTTACTTAAAATCTTGCAAATTTACTATCATTTTGAACATGTAACAATTAAATTATAAAATACAATCTTATCAAAATTAAACATCTATTGTTTGTACAGAGACTTGCGTTACACTTTTTAATCAATTACATTAATCAATGCTTATCTACTGATCTTCCCTCTCTTTATACACCTTAATTCTCTTCAAAATGTCTGAAAACAACGTCGTGGGGAGATGATTAGACTACCTTCATTCCCGACCGCGTCGGAATCGAAATTGCGGCAGCACCTCCGGCGACTCTGACGGTTTTGTACGGCGGTGGCGATCGGAATTGAAAGTTTCACGCGGTGGAGTTTTGGAGAGGCTTAGCGGAGATGAGTGTGGAGTTTGGAAAAGGTGTGAGAGATGTGGTGAAACAGAGTGTGATGAGAGATGATTCGTTTCCAAGTGAAGAATTTTGTGGACAGCCTGTTATGAAAGTGAGAAAGGAGTTGAAGTAATATTGAGGAGATGTAGCAGATGGAGGTGGAGAGAAATGGATAACTGGTGATGGGGGAGTGGTAGTGGTTGGAGGTGGCTAAGCTAGTGATTGGTGGGTTTGATTATTTTTAGTTTATTTTGGGGTTACTTTTAGTTGGAATTATATTCGCAGTGTATTTATTATTAGTCATTTGCAACCACTTATTTTAATTAATTTTCAACAAAATTTTTCAAATTTGCCTTTTGGTTGCATATAGGATTACTGGCAGTTGCAATATAGTTGCAAATGTAATCTCCGTAATTTTTACAAATATTTTTGAAAGATAGTAATTTTGCAATTTGTTTTAAAAATGACAGTATTTTTACAAAAAATTTATAAAACTTGGGTATTTATAAAAAAAGCCCAATAATAGAGAATTTGACAAATATATAGTTATAAAGAAGTAAAAATGATAAAAAATATACATTTAGAATTATAATGAATTCAAAAAGGGTAAATCAAAGTTGATGAAACCAAACCACATATAATATATTCAATTAGAAATACATAAGGGAATAAAGAACACAAAAACTTAAAGCAAAAGGGTGAAATAAAAATAAAACCAAACTTAATAGGTAGAAGTATAAAGAAACAAAAATAAAACTAAACTTAATATAATCATATGACACGTAAAAATATAAAATAACAAAATAATACCAAACTTAATAAAATTATAAGTATAACACACATAGAAATATACCACGAATAAATGATGTAATCACAAGTTTAGTAATATTAAAAAACATATAAAAATAAAACTATAAAATATAGTAAGTGAAATTAAAAATTGGTGAAAGCAAAATTAATAATATCATTTAAAAGGAGTTTCATTTATTAATAAGGGTTATTAAAAATTTCCCTTTGAACAGTGAAACATTTGAATAACATAAAGTTTTAGAGTGTTATATTGTGAATCCATTTCGGTCACCACTCACCAGCATGGGGTAATTTAAATAATTTAAATTAAATTGTAATTAATGTAAATAGAAATCAATTTCAAGCAGTTTTTTTTCTGAATACAATAAACCAGTCTACATCTATTTTCTTTATCTTTGAGGTCGAGATTTATGTTTACACTAATCCAAAAAAAAAATCAATAAAAGTTATTTTCTTGATTTGAAAGTAAAAAAGTAATTTTGAGTTATGAGTTACTATTGGGTTATGTACAACTTATAATGCTTAAAATATGAATAAATAAAGCAGTAGAAATTATCTTTTAAAAAAGGAATATTTGTTAAGAAAATCATTGGCGGGAAAGTAGAAGAATTTGAGGTGGTCCTAAACGCGGGAAACTCCAACAAATGATTTTCAGTTTGTTAATCAGCTCTAAACCCTCGTAACCCAGAACTTAGATATCACGATTGGAAGCTGTTTGATAATGCAATCCAAGATTCATTCTTTCTTTAAACCTTCTTCTTCTTCTACCCCGAAACCACGTGATTCGGACATTTTCTTGGAGGACAAGCACATCAAACAACATGAAATTACTGTCAAATACAAACGCAGACCTCCAATTATACATAGGTATATTCTTATCGCCTCACTTCAAATTTTGTATTTCTACATGTTTATGGCATCTATATCAATTTTATATTTTGGGGTGTAGTTCCATTGTCTTCGTTTAGTAACTCCTGATAGTGTCTGTATGCGTCAGTATTTAAATTTATGTAATTGACCGTTACCGAGAAAATTGATATTAGCTACAACAGTAATTTAGCTTTGTTTGTGCCAGTAGTTATTTGTTAATCTGCTGTCTATATTTGAATTATCGATTACTTATTTGCTTGAAGCAAGGGAATTGTTTAGTAAAGATGATTTGGGGTCTCGTGTAAGAAGATCGTGATGGTTTATCAGTTTATCTTATGTTTTCTTTTTTGTTGTGATTTTGATATGATTAATTCTGCAAATGCATTTTTTTGTCATGTTGTTGTGCTGGAACATGTCTTATTGTAATGTTCACATTTATCTTTCGAATTACAGCGGTAATGATGGTAGTTTGATGGGAGAAGGGTTACAGATTTCTAATTCAGGGGATTCCTCGTCTAAACTGGTTCTGGATAAGTCTTCGACAGTTCTAACTAAGAAAAGAAACTATGCACAGTTTCATTTGGAGTTTGGTCAATCTGATTTTCTATTGCATACATGTAGTACATGTGGGTTCAAGTATGCTACCGGTGACCAAGAGGATGAGAAGCTTCACAACTCCTTTCACAAACTTATACGCATGGGATTCAATTTAAGGTACAAAGATTTTTTTTTTGGTCTGCGATTGGGTTGTTTGCCTAATTTGTTGCCTCATTTATTCAATGGTACTTCGTGTTTGAAAGGGTTGGCGTAATGAAAGGGTTATCCATGTAGCGGAAGAGGGGCGCATTTTGTTAGTGTTGGACGGTGATCCTCCTGCTCAGTGGAAAAAGGTATACAACTACTTTTTGATTTAATATTTGTTGTTCTCACATTGTTTTCTTATATCGCTTATTTCTGTAGTATTTTGTTTTTTTTTTGTTGCTAACTTGTACTCTTGTAGTATAGTTTTTAGGTAGATGATTTTTTAAATCATTATTCCTTCAATGTTTATTGACACTTCAATGCCTGATAGGTTCAGGAGGTTGTCAAAATGATGGAGATGGAGCTTGGTGAGGGATGGATATGTAACAAGGATTGTAAGGTATTCAGAGTTTTTGACAGTCACAAAATTCTGCATTTTATCAGAGTCCTGCTTCATCATCTTTAAAGCAATAGAGCTTCTCGTTGACTCCTGTATCAATTAGAAGCAACTGCTCTATGCACCTTCACAAGTCATGAATTATGAAGTCCATGTATTGCTGATTCTATATTTTAGAATTTCTGTTCTCTGCAAGTTCGCTTGACTATAATTTTTCATGCTGCAGGTCTACCTTTTTATTTCCTCCAACAGAATTTCTGGCTGTTTAGTTGCACAGCCAATAGAAAAGGCTTATAGGATCGTATGTAGCGCAGAAGATGGGACATCTAGTAGTAATAGTAGCAAGAAAACAAGATCAGGCTCGGATATTCTGCAATTTGGTAGCGTGAGCTTCCAGAGAGAACGGGTGAAGAGTGCTTCATCTTCTAAAATTTCCCATGTGTTAGATGAGAGCCTTAGAGGAGTAATTTTGTGCGAAAAGGAAGCCATGTCTGCTGTTTGTGGCATTAGAGCCATTTGGGTTGCTCCGGCGTACAGAAGAAAACAAATTGCCACCCATTTGCTGGATGCTTTAAGGTATGCCTGCTATGTTTTGATATAAATGTTTTTTGCATCCCTTGTTATAGTACGTGGAACAATTAGAAATATATATAACCGGAAAGCCAAATAAGGTATGCTGGAAAGAGCTGCATCCACGAGGAATAGAAAACTATATCTATTGTGAAATATTCTAAACGATTGCAAACTATACTAATTTTAAAAAAGATCTGTACTTGATTAATGTGTTGCAGGTGCAGTTTAGTTTGGTACAGCACTTAAGCCACTTACAGATTAAACATAAAAAAACATGTTTTACGATCAGCAGTCAAATTCTCGATTAAAAGACACTGAATCAGTTCTACTCTGGTTATCACGTTCTGTGCTTTCACTTTTTCGGTGGATAGACTTGTATGACCGATAACAAGTCTCTGTAAGGCAAAGATCGTTAGTTTGGGATATGAGTAGGTGGGTAGATACATGTATTTTGTTTAGCGAGTATTCTGTCCCTCCCATTTGTTTACACTTTCTTTTTTGGGATATCTCTTCCAATTTTTCACATTTCAAATTTTCCAAAAATAGTGAAGTTTTTATAATTTTAAAAATAACTACATACACTACTTCTCTCCACTATACCCACTTTTTACATATAATATTAATCGGTCTCACTACTTTACTCATTTTTTTAACTTTCTCCATTTTTATCATTTTTCTTAAATTCCGTGTCCAACCCAAATGTAAACATTTGGGAGGGACGGAGGGAGTAAGTTTTTGTAATCTGAATGAACAAGCGGAACTGATTCAAAGTACACTCTAGCAATTACTCTAGCAATTGCTGCATTCATTACTCTGAAATTTTGAACCGAGAAAAGCATAGCGAACTTTCTGTTGGCGTCATGGATTTCAAAGTTTTAAAGCCTGCCTTGAGAAAACCTAATAATGTATACATAATGCAGTATCCCAATATAGTAGCATTTTAAAGCCACTTTAAGGTTGGATGATGATTGATAGACTGAGTCTGTTCTTCCTATTCTTGGCGAAATATCTTTTGTCTAAAAGCTTCTTTTCATTTGCTTTAACAATCTGAAATCTTAATGCAGGAAAAGCTTTTGTTCAGATTCAGTCTTAGAAAAATCCCAGTTGGCATTTTCGCAGCCCACCTCTGTTGGAAAGGCACTGGCTTCTGCATATTCGGGCACTGTTTCATTTTTGGTCTACAGAACTTCTACCGATAATACTGATATGGAGTAATTAACTAGTTTGATCCCTGCCTTTTTAGTCTACAATATACTTCAATTTAAGTTTACCTTTTACATATAATAGGACTGTAATGTACGGGTTAACCCCATAACATTTTTTAAGGGGGATTATGATACACTCTCTTACTCAAAAATTGTGGCTTAAGTGGACCATCATAAATTCATGATGGGGCTCTGAGTAGATTAATTATGTACCATGTTAGATTACAAACTCTCTTAGAACATTAACCTAATAGAACTCCCTAAGCTATGAATTTAAATGCGATATATATGTAATGTTAGGAAATAATACTAACTATTACAGCAATATAGGGGCAATTATATCTTGAATTTAGCAAGACAAGGCCAAGATAACAGTTAACGTAACAATGCATGCAGGCAAACAATAAACAAATCGGTAACTGAAATACCGAAGAGAGAACATAAATTGTACCCGTAACCATAGCTTTAACATATCGAAAGAGTGACTGATAAAGATGGTAGCTAGCAGATACAAAATCACCAAGAAAGAACACAGTTGAGTCGCCAGACCTTACTCGAAGCCCTGACTACTCTTAAAGAGATAGTTGCCCCCACCTGCCTGCTTTGGGATGCTATGCAATAACTCCTCCAGGATAAAACAGCTCCGAGTTTTGAGTTGACAGCACCTCGAAAGCCCAACTTCGACTGGAACCTCATTTCGCCGGAAAAACACTATTTGAATATGAGAGAGCACAGAGTATAGAGGGGAGAAGAAGAATGTAGGGTGTGGTGCCTTTTCATCAACTTAGGCCTCTATTTATAGTAGAGGCTAAGTGTAACTGACCACCCTGCCATTAATAGATTTTAATAAACTTTAATATCAGAAATCAAAACTGCTCATTTAATACATAAATCAAAACCGCGGATTTTTAATTTAAATAAAATGTAACAGCTTTTGTATTTAATCCACACATTAAATCAGTTTTAATATTTTCAATTTTGAATATATATTATCAGTTACATGTCCAGATTCATTGAATCTGACTGAGTCCACTTACAAAGTGACCAAGCCCAACAGAGACAATAATCCAGCCCGACTGATAAATTAATTTTAATTAAAAAAATTAAATCACAAATAAATAAAATCCTCACCTTATTTATTTTCAATGTGGGACAAATGACACATTCTCCATTTCAAGTTTTTACAAGCTACTAGTTTCAACTCCATTTCTCTATGGATTTCACTAAGAAAATACTTAGATCCATATATAAAAGTTTAAGTTCACATATCATGGAACAACTTCCAATCATTAGATTTTAGGATTATCATCAAGAACATAATAAAAATTATGATTTATAATCCATTTTTCTAACAATCCCCCACAAATCCATACAGAATTGCGATCATGTTTTTCATCATGACTTATTTTTTAGAGTAGGTACTGTAAGGTCCCGTAAGAGGGCTATTTTAAGCTAGAAGGAGGGTTAATAGCTTAATTACCAATTTAAAAATTGTTGTGGCATTTTAAAAATATTTTATCCCTTTTTAAAACTTTACCGAGTGGTTATGCAGTTTATATGTGCGGAAGATAAAGTGCAAGGAAAGAAAATACCACACGGTGATTTTATCCTGGTTCGCGATGGTGCAACTTCTAATAGATTCGCTCACCCCTACTCCAGTCCCCAAACTCCTCTCCCGGACTAGGGATTTTCCCTTATAATAAACTCGCTCCTTTAGTAGGCGGAGAAACCTTTACACCCTTTACAAGTATTTGTCTTGGTGCGTAACACAAGGGTCATCACCTCAAAACAAATGTAATACCTACACAACTTATCTTAGACAATAACTCCCCGCTATTTCTTCAAAGTTGTTGTATAGCCTTTGTGTGGACTTGGCTTCCTTAGCTTTTGTCGGTCTTGGATCTTAGTGATCCGGTCTTGGGTCTTTCTTCTTCTTCACGGTGCGAAGACTACTAACTCCTCGTTAGTACGTCTAGGACTTGGATCTTAGAACGAGAATTACCTCACGTCACTTCACTTCACTACAAAACTAACAAGAAAATCTACGAAACAAACCAAGTATAGAAAAGATGGTTTGAACTAGTATGTTACTGTACTAGCCCACAATTAGTATAATATTCAAATAAGAATATTAAAACTAAATAACAATACTTGACTTAAGAATAATACAAGTTGGTCAAGTATATTTATAATTACTCCTTTATAAATTTAATAAAGTTGTGGAGTAATATGAGAAGTCCCTGTTTATGTTAAACACTTATGGCTTATGACTTCTTTAGTATTCTTCTTCTTTCGATTATGTATTTATAAATCGAAGAATACGTTAGTTACAATCTCGGAATTATAACTTATCCTTTACACTCGTAGGCTTAAGGATTTTATTATACTTCTATTTTGACACTTATTTGGTCAAAATATACTTTTAACTTCAAGCACTTGTATAAGTTTTATGATTCTTAGCCAAGATCCAAATAATAGAAGTGCAAGTAATTGGCGTAAGATCGTGCTTTTGAAGTTTAGACGAATAATTACGAGTAATTTATATATATCGAATAATAACCCCACGGAACACTAAAAGATGTTAGAAGGGGCTTATACGATATGTCTCGTAATTGTTTATATACACGATATGTGTTAGCCAAGATCCAATTAAAGAGCGTGAAAATAATTGGCTAACTCGTGGATTTGATTCGTCTTTAAATAACGGATGATTATGAAGTAGTTTATATGAAACAAGCTATAATCCCCCCCAACACTAAAGATGTTAGAAGGGATTACACTTTTACTTCGTAATATTTTATATGTACGTTATTAGTTAGACAAGATCCAATTAAAGAGCGTTAAGTAATTGTCTAACTCGTACGATCCGTTTTAAGATTTGACAAATTACGAAGTGTTTATATGAGACAAGTAATAATCCCCCGTAGAGCACTAAAGATGCTAGAAGGGATTACACTTAAACTTCGTAATTATTTTATGAGCACGAATGAGTGTTAGCCAAGATCCAATTAAAGTGCAAGAAATAATTGGCTAACTCGTATTTGTGTCAAATATAATCTCCCCTTAGAGATAAAGTACTTTTCTTTTTAGATCTTCTCGTTGGAATGATTTCTATGAAGATCAAGTACTTATTCGAATTCCGAGTTCGAATCTAAGTTCTCCCCGAGAACTTCCTTTATAAGAGAGCTTGTATTAGAGCTTAAGATGAAGTAGAGAAGTTAAGTACAAAGCTTAAATACAAAGGACTCAAATAAGAAGCTAAAACTAACCACTTTTGAAAAACGGTCGGAAAAGTTCGCCGGAAAAATTCGTCGGAGGTTCGGCTGGATTTTGGCACTTTGGTCGAACTTGGGCAGCCCTTTGGGAGGCCGGGAAGTGGTAGTGGATGAGATCACTTGGTGGGATAAAGCTTGGCTGGGTGAAACTAAACTTGAGTTTCAAAAACCTTGTATATATGTAAGTATATAGAAGAGAGAGAAGGTTTTTGAGAAGAAGTGTGTGTATAGAATTTGAAAGGGATGAAGAGAAACACTTCTTGAAAAAATTCCAGCAACTTTGTGGCTCTTTAGATTGAAGAAAATGGGTTGGGGTGGGGGTTTATTTATAGGAGAAGTTGGGTGGATTGAATGGTGGAGATTTGAGAAGTAATGAATGGTGGATGGAGTGTATCACATGGATTGATGACATGACAAGTAGGTTGTGTTTCTTTGCAAGTGGGAAGGAAGCACAAGCTATTACTCATTCAAATCTCAGCTGATATATATATATATATATATATATATTAAATATATATTAATCTTTTCTTTTAATCATTCTTTAAATACTTTAATTAAGGATTAAGCACCATTAATTATGATCACCCCAAAAACTCTTAAATTAATATCATAAAAATATGATAATTACCTAAATATTATAAAATGATGTCCTGCAATTTTTGGTCAACTTTAGTCAATGGTAACTAGGTCAAACGTGGTCAACTGTGGGACCAACTACCTCGATTTTTGTGCCCGCACAAAAATTCTCTGAATGCTACGAAATTTTTACCATACTTATAAAATACCATTTAAATGATCCATACCAAATTTTAAGTCATTCTAGAATGTGTAAGTATTTTATCTAAAAATGAAACTGTTCTGTCAGCCTTTCTTCCGAATAAAAATATCGTTGGTCTTGAAATAAAGGAGATGGGTCTTTTGACCAAATTTTGACTTGTATGAATACTTAAAATATATTTCCTAATATATAAAATGTATTTTGATGATAGGAAATGTGTTTGAGTATTTTTGAAATATTTTCTCCGAGAAATGCCGATTTTACGAAATGGGAGAAAATTACTGTAAGTATTCATAAATGAGTTGCAGAACTGGATATTAATATTCCAACCTTGAATATTAATAATCTTTGAATAAAAACTCTTTAATATGGGTAGAGATATATTTTGGAGTGAAGAGTTGAATTTTTTTGATATAGCACGAGACCTCTAAAGAATATTTCTGCAATATTCCTTATTCGAGCTTGTTGCTATATTCCTGTTGCAACACAGATCTAAGAAATATCATATCTTGATGTTTCTTCTTTGGTCATATTACCTTAGAGATATATTCCATAAAGATATAGTTTTGATATTTTACAAAAATGGAATATCTCTTTTATCTGTTTAAAAGACATGATTTTGCTAGTTTGACTTTTTGACTCTGATTTGGATCAATTAAATTCATGTCCTAATGGAGAGGATCTACGTGTTCTTAATTTTATGTTTAATTGTACAAATACCAAAATAAATAATATATCGAAGATATCCTTTCAATCTTCCCCTTTTTGATATTTGCCAAACAAACATAAAATTAATAGTGTGTGCTTCCCCTTGGTGTATGCATGAATTTTTGAAAAATATTTTGCACATAAAGCATTTATGTACTTAGAGATTAAATCTCTTTCTTGAGATCCTGCAAAATACTTTGTTAGATATATCATACAATAATAGAAGCACAGATAGTTCCTTGTATATCAAAAAGATAGCAATTTTCTAAATTTTGAAAAAGAGGGGGTCCAATTCTCTTATCCTTGTTCAAATTTATCATAATATGATCATAATTTCTATTCCCCTTTTGTTTGGTATATGCCAAAAAGAATATATAGAATTGTATCTAAAAAACAGTAACGTTAGAAAACATGGCATTTTGATTAATATTTCTAGTCAAATACATGTATTTGAGCATGTAGAAATTAATAAAATGATATGCATGGTATGCTTGGTCTGTTTTTGTATGTATGGAAGGAAAGCAGTTAAAACAATACTTTTGAGATATGATACATGTAGCTTAGCATTAGGAAGAGATGCTTATACATGCATGGTTTGACTGAAAAGATAGCATATTGTTTGTACAAAATCCAGTGTTTGATTATATCTATTTATGATGTGTCCTTTTTCACTATTATTGATTACTAAAGATTGCAGTTTAAAAACAGTTTTGATAAGTATGATGGTGTGACTTAGTCTTCTGATAGAACTATACTTAAATCAATGATCAGTCAATTTAGTTTTAGCAAGTTCTTTTCAGTTTGATAGAATTCATTTAGCTTTAGACTAATTAGACTTAAGCCAACCTTTAATTTTGTTCAATCCTTAAAGACCATAATTCATGTAAATACTTCCTTAGTGATTGACGTTCTAGAATACATAATTTTCAATCATAATTTATAAAAACTGTCACTAATGGAAACAGTGTTCATGTTACAAGGTCTGAGATCTAATACATTCTATTCGATCAAATCGATTTTACCAGCTACTATCATATTACAACATCTAATTACTAATACATTCTATTTCTATTTCAGAGCCAAGTAGCAGATTATACATTTTGGAAAGCTAATACATTCTAAGGAGCTGGACATTTCGAAACAATCTATTACATATACAATGAAACTCAATATCTTTTACTCATTCACTTACCACAAAAGATTCAGTTGGATTGGTTTAATACTGGGACTTGCTACAACAGCCTGATGTGTGTGTGGAAATAGGATTATTATAGGTTAAGAAAATATACCTGTCATACCTTAGCAAAATGAGACTTGATGATGTTGACATAATGTTTCCATAAGCTAAGCTTAATCAGTTTTGAGCTGTGCATGCGTGTGGTTAGCCTGCATATTAGTTAGATAATACACACATATACCAGTTACCAAATTGCTTAACTTTCAACTGATCTGAAAGAGACAAGAGCAAACATTTATAGAAAGTTAATTTGACAGTCAATTTGGTAGATAAGATTAAACTGACAGAGTAATCTAAAGACAGTTTTTAGAAATAATCAACTTCACAGATTAGTGACAGAGCTGATTAGGGAACATCATAGAACATAACACTAAGCCAGAATGCATCACCAAAAGGAAACACAAATGTATATTCTAATACCAAGACTTAGAAAAATTTTAAAGTCAGAATTGACTATGTTCCTGCAGAGATTTGTTAGTGAATTTAAGAGCAAAAATTATAGTACTAGTATGATAGAGTATGCAACACCAGATGTAGCAGAATGCAGATTATATTTCATTGAACAAAAGTGTTCATATCATTCAGTGTGGTTCACTGATTAAATAGAATAAAGTTCTGCACCTATCTTACAGATTACAAAGCATTAGAAGTGTATACACTACATTAGGTTCAACCAAATTAAAACAGAGTTTAAGGTTACAAACATCAAATCAGAAATCCAAAGGTTTAATTCAAATTACACCAATAGAAATACAACAGATCAGTAATAGATCAGCAAAAAGGGTGCAGAAGCAGCAACACAACAAGGTATTTAATCATTCAGTAGCAAGAACATCAAGACAGATCATCCAATAACATTACCATCAGCATCACAAACATGGATTAAATCAGGCAGATTATCAACCAATTGACCTCTAGCTTCCACACCTACTTCTTCTAACTCATGAATCATTGCAATGTTCTCACTCAAAGGAACTTGAAAGGAATTGACAATTTCTTGGTCAGACATGCAATTTGTTCCTAGTGTAGATGCAGCTAGGTTTTCTAAATATGCAATCCTATGTTTACAAGATGCAGTGATGCCTTCTAGTTCTCCTACCTTTTCCTCAACCTCATCATTTTCAGTTTTTACTCTCTTAAGTTCCATTTTTAGTTCATTAAACATGGCCTTGACAGACTCAAATTTAGAGAGAAAGACATCTTCCTCTCTGATGAACTGAGGAATGAAAACAGGGGTGACCTCTTGAGGTTCACAGTGCATCAGGGGCACTTGTGGCCTAAAATGGTCATTGGTGATTTGTGAATCAGCCAGATTTGCAAAGATTTCAGGCATTGGAATGTTGCAGATTGCAAAGAGAGAAGTAATTAACATACCATATGGCATATAATCAACAAGATGAGCATTTATCATGTTCAAGAGAATGACATAGGAGATACTGAAATTGATTTTGTTATTATCAAGCAGATGCATGATTTTCATATCAAAGAAGTCAAAATATTTGCTCCGATTAGGCTTAGGCATAACATTAGACCTAATAATGAGAGCAAGGTGCTGGAAAGTGCTAGTAAAATGTTTAAAGTGAATACCACAGTTGACATCATAGAGACCATCAGGCACATCAGACTTACAAAACATTCCTACCATAAGTTCAAATTCAGACTTATTAAACACAAACAGAGAAAATATGTCCTCACATAGATGAAGAGGTAAATGCAGTGCTCTATTTATGCTCTTGTTATCTACACAGATAACTTTCCTATTCACTGTAGTAGTGAAATGCAAGATGCCCTCTACCCCTTTAATTATGTTCATGTTGCAATAAAATTCCCCCATGAGATGAGTGAAATACTGTTTTCCTAGATTGTACATTAAACCATCCCATTTAGCCCTTCTAATGATGAACTCCACTTCACCTTTAATATAACGTCTGGGAAATCTACATCTGTATTATATCATATTTATAATAAATTATGTGTGTTAATGTGTCATTTATGTGTAAGTATCTGTCAAAACCCTAGTTGTTACGTGTTACGTGCATTCTGAGTCATTCCGGTATTTTTAAGATACTTTTCAGATATTTTATTTTACATTTATCGCTTTCATTTTAAACATTTTACGACCCGAACCATGATTTTAAAGCAAGTATTTCAAATAAAATGATGGGCCTTATTTTTCATCAAACGGCTTTTACCATCGCATTATTATGAACATCTAGGTATTTTATAAATTTTCTCGTTTTGCGAAAAATGACTTTTTCGGGCCCCATTGGGTGTTAAAAACCCCACAAAAATCACATTTTTATTTTTATAAAATTATAGGACTTTCATTTATATTATTTCTTTGCATTTTTGCATTATTCACAATTTTTGGGAAATTTTGGCATATATATTGTATATATAAAATATTTATAAATTTAAATTTAATACTCAAAAATTATAAAATTAGGGGCCTATTAATTTTAAAAAGTGTAGAATTAGGGCCTTAATTTTATTTAGGACTATTAATTTTACTACTATAAATAGCCTAATATTTATTTAATTTGATCTGTTCTTTCTATTTTTGATATTAATTTCATATTTTAATGCATCGTTTTTTATTTTCGATTTCCAGGGTTTATGTTTGAATTAGGCCTTTTTGATTTCAGGGTCATTTTGATGTTTTGATGATTGATATAGTTTTGTCAGATGATTTACAGTTGATTCATGGTGTTTAATCGATTAAACGATGTCTGTATCGTGATTCACGATTATTAGGGTTTATACTGAATTTTCAAATTACAACTCGATGTTTTCTGTGAATCTTTGGTTTCTGAAAGGTTAGGGCTTTGATTGTATATGTTCTTAGCTTGATTTGCAACTATAGAACATTAAGTTTCGTTTACAGAATCAAAGATAGGATTTTGGCTGGAGTTTAGGTAGGTGTTTGATCGATTTTGGCCGGAGAATTATTACAGGGATGATTTGTTGAACACATGGTTGGACTGCGTTGTTGATGTGATTTGCAATGAAAAGCACCCAAAACCGTACCAAACGGTGCTGATTTGGGCCTGTAATTGATTCACCGGAATCCGGTGAAGTCACCGGATTCTAGAAAAATCCGGTCATGTTCTTCATGACCCGGATTGTGACCCGGTTGACCCGTTTGGTTAACCCGGGTTTGATCTGTTTCTGTCAGGATTTGATTTCTGACAGATGTTTCTGGGAATTAATTTTATTTTTATTTTATTTATTTTTTAATTATAAATCGATTATTTATTTATAAATTAATTAATTATTATTTAATTAATTGATTTATATTATAAATAATTCTGAATTAATTTCTAAAAATCAGATTGAATTATTTTCTCAATTATTTATTATTTAAATATTAGTTATTATTTATTAATTATTTAAAAATGATTAATTATTTTATAATTAATCAAATAATTCAATAAATCATAATACTTCATTTGTTATGGATAAAAACTAAGGTTATTATTTGCTGTATTTATTACTAAGATTCGGGAGCTCAAGGCCTTTAATGGCTGCTCTCGTGTATTGTAGCTTAATTCTGCCTTTACGAGATGCCTACGTATCTCTGTGAATTAGAGAATCAAGCCAAAAAACGTAGTTCTGATTTTGTGGGGTGAGGCCCCTTTCATCTAGATGTTGGGATTCCTTGAATTGGACTTGGTATAGGAGACTTGGTGGGCAAGTCTCATAATTAGAATGGACTTTGGAGTCCTAGATAGTAGGAAACTGATTCCTTATCCTTTTAGGTCCCCTTGAGGCTAATCTATAAGGATTTATATCCTTATCGGGACTCTTCTCAATAGCTGATTTTTCCCTTATTAATTAATTACGAAATTAATTAATAATCAGGGCTTTTGGGCCTTTTTTATTCCATCAGGCCTGATCTGGTCCATCAGCTTAACCTTTCTGGTCTGAGTATCATATATCTTTTTATTGGGCCTAGCAGCCCACACCTTACAGTAAATAAATTATACTATCATAATTTATTTATCCCTATCATTTGCCCCCCAACTTTTGGGAAACATTGATTAGGTTTCGCAGAAGTTAAGTCTGTTTATTCCCTTACAGGGTTTTGTTTTCGCGTAAAGTGTGGAGCGACCTACACATTTACAATGAATTTTCCTTTTATTCAGGAATTATCTTAATTTCCAGGAATTTTTCCCTTATTCCCGGGATTTTTTCCTAATTTCCTGGGATTTGTCCTTAATTTTCCGGGATTTATCCTTAATTTCTGGATTTTTCCCTAATTTTCTAGGATTTGTCCTTAATTTCTGGATTTTCCCCTAATTTTCTGGGATTTGTCCTTAATTTTCCGGGATTTATCCTTAATTTTTGGACTTTTCCCTAATTTTCTGGATTTTTCCCTAATTTTCTGGGATTTATCCTTAATTTCTGGATTTCAGATTTCCAGCCCTTTTTCGACCAGGATCCTAGTCGAAATTTCGACCTGGATCCTAGTTGAAATAGGGGTCAGCCTTGCCATCCTGGTCGAAGGAATTCGACTAGGATCCACAACCTGGAATTCGACCAGGATCCTAGTCGAAATTTCGACCTGGATCTAGGTTCCAGGATCCTAGTCGAAATTTCGACCTGGATCTAGGTCGAAAATTTCCCCACCTTTTTTAGCTTTTGGTCATGAGCCTATCGACAAGGATTTCGACCAGGATTCTAGTCGATATTTCGACCTGAATCCTGTTCAAAATTCTTTGGTTTTCTTGCTTCCTGGTCGAAGGTCGACTAGGATCCACGACCTGAAATTCGATCAGGATCCTAGTCGAACTTCGACCTGGGTTTTTAATCCTCATTCCTGAAAGATGTTTGGCTAATTCGACCTCATTCCTGGTCGAGGTTTCGACCTCAATTCAGTCCTATTTTTTCCGTTGTTTTCGTGTATCTAGTCGAAAAATTTCGGGCAGGATTCACGACCTGGAATTCGACCTGAATCCTGGTCTCTTTTATCCGTTATTTTCGGGTGCCTGCTCGAAAGTTTTCGGGCAGGATCCACGACCTGGAATTCGACCTGAATCTTGGTCTTTCACTAGCCTTTTTTTATTTGGCTTTAATTTAAGGTATTTTTATTTTCCAAATCCTAATTGGATTTGGGCCTGGCCTTCTTTATTGGGCCTCTCCAAAACTTATTGGGCCTCCTTTATTGGGCTTCTCCAAAACTTATGGGCCTCCTTTATTGGGCTTAATATTGAATTCTCGTTTAGATCCATCTAGAATCTCTTGGAAATTCTGGAATGTTCCTTTTTCTGGGCTTTTTCCAGGGCCTTTGGCCAGTAATGGGCTTTCGTCCCTTCAATTCCTTTTCCTCTATATAAAGAATGAGGAGAGCACTTACTATTCCTATCTTCTCATTTCTAAGTTATCTCATTTCACCCCTGCTAATATTCTCAGAGCCATAACAGCAAGTCGGAGCTCAAAGCCTTTTTTAGGAGCGCTTCTACAGGTAAAATCCCTCCCTTTTCTTTTCGTGTCTATTTTATTGGGTGCCCTTCTTAAGATATCCTGTATGTGTCCTTCTTGCAGATGGCGGACAAGAAAATGACCCGCTTGGCCAAGATGAACGTGGCTAGAAAGTCCAACGAGTTCCCTATCCGATCGAGGTACACTTCCTTAATCGATATGATCAACACTCGAGGGGACGAGTACCCGACTGATGCACATCTGGACGCGCACGATCATATTAGTGCCTTACGAGACCCCAAGGAGCTGGAAAAGTTGAGCAGCTGCTTCAGAATCAAGGAACCTTTTAAGCTGGTTCTTACAGGTCCGGCCGACAGGGTCTGTCAGTGGAAGAAGGACGCGCTATGCGTCTATAGGGATACTCTAAGGGCAGGTATCAGACTAAATGTTCATCCATTCATTCCTTTGCTACTGGCTGATGTGGGCATCAGCCCTTGCCAACTTCCCCCTAATTCTTGGAGGCTGATTCTGTGCTATCTGTCGCAATGCGCCAAGCACAATGTCCCCACATCTGTTGCTGTCTTCAGAAAGATTTTTCAGTTCAAGAATAGCCTTGACAAAAGTCCAGGTTGGGTTTCTATAAATCAGCGCCCCACTATCCCCCATATCGTGAATGGGAAGTCCATCCCTGACAACAACTTGGGGTGGAAGAAAGATTTCTTGTTCATTGTTTGGGAAGGTGGAGATTGGGGCTCCCTGTTTCGATCATCCTTTGGGCTGGCCGTGGACGGGAGCCCAAATGATATAACTTTTTCTGAGGAGGAGGTTAGAGCTTTCAACCTCCTTACACAAGACAACGGTACTTCCCATTCTTGGGATCTTATCCGGGAGAACGTCTTGGTAGAACGCGGCCTCTCGCCCGTTCATAAGAAAAGTAAGTTCCCTTTCTTACCTCCTTTATTTCCTTCATTTTTTATTCCATTGATCTTCAACTGACTTCGTTTGTTGCAGTGGCTGAGAAGATTGAGGAGGCTACTAAGCCTAAGGACCTGGAGACAACCAGGATGAAGAGGGCTGGGAAGGTCTTTAAAGACCCTCGACTTGGTGATCGCTTCCCTGAGTTCCTCCTTCAGGCAATGGAGCTAAGCGAGGAAGGCCCCAGCCAAGTTTTGCGCACCAAGCAGAGGCCAGGGGCCTATTTTCAACCTGCCTGGGGGATCCGGGGCAAGGACTCAATCGTGGGCAGCACGGCGCTGTCCAAGGAATGGTCTAAACATTCCATCTCCCCGGTGGACTATCAAGATTTTGTCCTTCAACAGGACTTAGAGGGGAATGAGCTATTTGGAGCCCTGGCTCTGGCGACGGTACGTCCTTTACCTATGCCCTTCATACTTATCTTTCCATGTTTCTTTTCTAAACTTCTGTTGTTTCTCTTGCAGGCTAACGCCCATTTCCAAGGGGCAATTCACCAAGCTAAGGCTTGGAAGGTTGACCTGAAAGATGCCAACAAGAAGTTGGAGGAGGCCAACCAAAAAATAGAGGCCCTTGAAGCTCAACTAGCCTCTTCCACTTCTGACCTGAAAATGGCCCGGGCAGAAAATGTCATTCTGAAGGCGCAGAAGGACAAAGCTTTTGATGGCTGGATGGACACCCAGGAATTCAAAGACTTGATGGTGGAGCATGATGCCCTTCTTCACCCAGTTAGCTACAAAGAGGGCTGGGACGCTGCTGTGGATGCCATCCAGGATGATTTTCCAGAGGTCCTCGAGCAGTCCTCCTTTCCTTGCCCTGTGCGAGTTCCAGAGCTTGGAGGTGTTACTGAGAAGCTTGCTGATATGATCAAGGATGGAGAGGAGGAAGATTCTTCCGAAGAGGAGCTTGAGTCTGTCGCTAAGAAGGCCAGGGTGGAAGAGCCTCTAAGAGCAGCGCCTCAACAGCCAGCATCTCCCGCAGAGGGAACCTCTACAGGGACTTCGGAGGGGATGACCGAGACGTCCGAAGGAACGACTGAGACATCCGAGGAGACTTCGGATAGTGGTTCCGAGGAATCTCAGCCTTCCAAGGCCTAAGTTTTTTTTGTATATCTTCTTTTTGAACTTCATTCATATAAGAACTTGTTACCCTCCGGGGTTATATTTTATATGTTGCTTTTCTTGCCTCTTTCTATTTTTAACTTTACAATCTTAATACGCATTTGAACTTTAAACATCCTTAGATTGAAATAATTTCAAACTTTTTAATATGAAGTCTGGTTTTCCAAAACCTTACACAGCATGGGTTCGACCCTAATCAACAATAACTAGACAATGTAAATTCTACTGGAATATAAAATCCTACGCAAGCAAAGCTTCAAGGTGCTTTTAAACCTACTTGTCACAATGACAAGTGAGAATCGTACTTCGCCTATCTTATACGTAGTAAACCTTCAAGTTTTGTGCGTGCCAGGTCCTCGGGACTTCAAAACCATCCATAGTTTCCAGGCTTAGTAGGTTCCTCTACCCTGAACGCTCTTGACTCTGTACGGCCCTTCCCAATTCGGGGCAAGCTTTCCTTTCTGTCCGACACCAGAAAGCCTCTATTTTTCTCAAGACTAGATCACCTTGTTTAAAAAACCTCTCTTTAACACTTAGGTTGTAGTAGAATGAAGCCTTTTTCTGATATTCTACTATCTTTGCATGTGCTTTATCTCGCACTTCATCGATTAAATCCAGGGCTAACCTCTGACCTTCCTCATTTTCTTCCTCATCGAAAGCCTGAATCCTTGGAGAGGAATGTGATATCTCTACTGGAACTACTGCTTCTGCCCCATATGCCAACATGAAGGGAGTTGCTCCTGTCGTGACTCTACAGGTAGTCCTGTAGGCCCATAATATTGGAAGTATTTCATCCACCCAATTATTTCTTGACTTCTCGATCCTCTTCTTTAGTCCATCCAGGATTATCCGATTTGCTACCTCTGCTTTGCCCATTGGCTTGCGGGTGAGCCACAGAGGTGAATCGTAACTCAATTTCATTTTCTTCACAATACTTCTTGAATTCCTCATTGTTGAATTGTGTTCCATTGTCAGTGACGAGGATACGGGGAATTCCATATCGGCACATAATGTTTTCCCACAAGAATTGTGTAACCTGCTTAGTTGTGATCTTGGCCAAGCGTTTGGCTTCGATCCACTTGGTGAAATAATCAATGACTACAATCAGAAATTTCCTTTGTGCTGTGGCCATGGGAAAAGGCCCCAAAATATCCATTCCCCACATAGCAAAAGGAATGGGCGAGTTGATAGAGGTCAGCATCTCGGGGGTTGTCTAACAACAGGTGCATGCTTCTGACAGCGGTCACATTTCTTCACGTATTCTTTGGCATCAGCCATCATTTCTGGCCAATAAAAACCTAAACGAGTTATCTTATGAGCCAAGGCCCTGCCCCCAAGTGTTGTCCACAAATACCTTCATGCACTTCTTCAAGAGCCAAGCGTGCCTCATCGGGCCTGAGACACCTCAAGTAGGGAACCACGAAAGATCTTTTGTAAAGAATCCCATCTATCAAAGAGTACCTTAGTGCCCGAACAGTTAACTTCCGTGCTTCAGTTGCATCGCTTGGCAACCAACCGGTCTGAATGTGAGTCCTTGATGGGATCAATCCATGACGTCCCCAAGCCTATGGGAGCCACTAGCTTAACATCTATGCTTCGTGTCTTCAAAACACGGAAGTACACACTTCCTGAACTTTCTTCAATCTCAGACGAAGCGAAACTTTGATAGCGCATCTGCCTTAACATTTTCTTCCCTTGGAATGTGTTCAACATGGCATTCATTAAATTGGGTCATCACAGCCCTTACTAGGCGGACATACTTAGCCATCGTATCATCCCTTGCCTCAAATTCTCCCTTTACCTGGGATATGATCAGCTTCGAGTCTCCACGGACCTTAAGTTTTGACTCTAAGTGTCCCAGCTAGACCAAGGCCAGCTATCAGGGCTTCATACTCTGCCTCATTGTTTGTGGTTGGAAAGTCTAGCTTCATAGCATACTCAATTAAGAACCCATCAGGGCTTTGCAAAACCAATCCTGCTCCACTGGAGTTTGTTTTTGATGCCCCATCAAAATAGAGAACCCAATATTCTTTATCATCCTTCTCTTTGCCCCCATCATCGACTCCCTTGTCTTGAGGTATGGCATCTTCCTGCCCCCCGGCTTCTTGGTTGGGTATGGTACATTCCACCACGAAAGTCAGCTAGTGCCTGGGCTTTTATTGCCGTACGTGGCTTATACTTGAGATCGAACTCTCCCAGCTCTATTGCCCACTTAATCAATCTCCCACTTGCCTTGGGACTGTGAATGATATTTCTCAGGGGCTGATTTGTTAGCACCTCAATCTGGTGAGCCTGAAAATAAGGACGCAGTTTTCTCGAAGCCATTACCAAGGCTAAAGCGAATTTCTCAATAGCTGAATAATTCAACTCAGCACCATGCAAAATTTTGCTGACATAGTATACGGGTTTCTGGACTTTCAATTCCTCCTTAACCAACACCGCGCTCAAGGCGCTCTCTGAAACAGCCAAGTACAAAAATAAAACTTCACTCAGAACTGGCTTAGCCAACAACGGGGCCTGGGCCATATACTTCTTTAATTCTTCAAATGCCTTCTGGTTTTCCTCACTCCATACAAAGTCTTTGATGTTCTTTAGTGATTTGAAGAATGTCAAGCACTTGTCCTCCTGACTTGGAGATGAATCGTCCTAGCGCCGCAACCCTTCCTGTGAGCTTCTGAACATCCTTGACAGTTTTTGGTGGTTCCATATCCAGGATTGCCTTTATTTTATCGGGGTTAGCCTCAATTCCCCTCTTTGAGACCATCAATCCCAAGAATTTTCCAGATCCTACTCCGAAAGCACACTTCGTAGGATTCAACATCATCTTGTGGTACCTTAGGACCTCAAAAGCTTCCCTCAAATGGGTTATATGATCAGTCTTTACTAGACTCTTGACTAGCATGTCATCAACATAGACTTCCATAGTCTTTCCAATAAGATCCTTAAAAATTTTATTCACCAACCTTGATAGGTGGCTCCTGCATTCTTGAGACCAAACGCCATAACAAGATAACAATAAACACCAAAGTCAGTGATAAATGATACCTTTGGAATGTCATCCTTATGCATTTTGATCTGATTGTATCCGCTAAATCCATCCATGAAACTCAGCATCTCATGTCCAGCAGTGGCATCAATCAAAGTATCAATTCTAGGCAGCCGGGTGAAACAGTCTTTGGGGCAGCATCATTAGCAGATCAGTGAAGTCTATACACATCCTCCCCTTTCCATTAGCCTTCTTCACCATTACAGGGTTTGCTACCACTCCGAAATGAATCTCCTCAATGAAACCAGCCTCTAAGAGCTTTTCTACTTCCTGTTTTATAGCCTCTTGTCTTTCCGGGGCAAAATTTCTTTTCTTTTGTTTCACTGTCTTCCGGCTTGGATCCACGTTTAGCTTGTGAGTAATTAACCCGGGTCTATGCCTGGCATATCAGCTGCTGACCATGCAAACACATCACTATTTTCTTGCAAAAATTTCACTAACTTCCCTCTAAGGGGCTCTAATGTGGCTCCAATGAAAGTCATCCTCAGGATTCTCGGGGTCTAAAGGAACCGAAACCAATTCTTCTGCTGGCCTTCCTCTATTCTTCATTTTCTCGAACATCCATATCTTCAATAGGAAGAACCTGCCCCCCGACTCCATCTGCTGTAACACCCCCAGATCCGGGGGTCGGGGATCCGGGTCGTCACGGTCTTTCTTTCAATATCACTTCACTTAATTAATAATAAATAACCTTATGCTGTGACCCCACACTAACACACACCACAACCCGTTATAGTCTCAGAGATGAAATTTAAATAAGTACAAGTCTTTGAATCCACAATTTAAAAGTTATTACAACCCAAAATGATTACTTGATAAATTTACAGTTAATTGCCATTATCTGCCACAAGTTATAATTATACATAATTGATTCTCAAAAGTAGATGGTCTGATCTACAATAGATCTACCTCTGCAGCTATAGCAGCTACAACATCAACGGGAAGATGCGGGACGCTTCCCACACGCTTGCGCTGGGTCTGCTGGAGTCTGGCCCTCTTTCCTAACTGTTGTTGTGTGATGAAGAAATAAAGCAAGAGTGAGCCTTACAGCTCGCAAGATAATATATAGTGATAACAATAATATAAGTATCTAAATGGATACTTACTAGAATCTTTTATCGTGTGTAGATAATTACTAGTATATACTTACTAGTATATGAGCCTTCTCATAGTACTCATGAAAGTCTTGGTCAAAAGAAATGAACCAAGTTTGATATCTTAATGCGATGAAGTCGCAAAATATTCAGTATATATACATATACATATATATACTTTTCAAATATTGGAAGTCCTCTTCCATGCACAATATACACAAGGTCCCAGTGTATAACTGTATAAAATATATCGTTGCAAGGTGATCTCATATATCTAACCTTGTCTCAACGTTTTTCTGAAAATCTTTGTCATTCATAAGACAATTATTAATTAGATATAAGTTTAAAAGATGAAGTTACAAGATACCCCAATATACTTATATCTTTCCCAAATACTACTTGAACTACCACCGTTCAAGTTATAATTAGCTTCAAAAGTTCATCACATAGATGAGACTATAAGACAAGATTTGAATAGATTAAATCTTTAAAATATTATCAAAATAAAATGAAGTTACGAGATACTTCATTTGATGTAAATATCATTTTGAAAACTTGACCCTGCCAACACTCAACAATCGCCCAACCGTAGCCTTTCTATCGAAGTGCTCTGGGTAGTGTTGCAGAAATTATCCAATTGGATGATGAACTCATTACGGGAGTTTGCCGCGCCAGGAAGACCACTTACGATGATCAGTCGTAGTAGTACAACCCCACCATTTTCTACATGTAGAGGAGAACCTGTCGGATTTACTTGTCAACCGAACACTGAACTCCTAAGGAATGGACCGCCTTAGCGGAACTTCCAGGCCATTTGGGCCAATATAATAAGGCTGGGCCGGCGCTACTCGACCACTTACGCCACTCCTAGTTCAGATGAAATCCATGACTCTGAAACGTAAAGCTCGTTTCCCCCTTTCCCCAAGTAGAAACTTGTTGATACGACTCCACCAAGAAGTCGTACCTAGTTGGAAAGGAAAACTCACCGATATTTCCCAGGCGATGCCTGTTAATGGATTAACTTGTTCCAAGAATTTTACTTCCCGAATATTGGGTAAGTAATCAAAAACTCTTTTACCAAAACAGCAACCTTGTTGCGAATATAAAACACACCACCGAGCCGGATCCCCAGGTTTTGAGCGAGTATTTAAATCCCCTTTTTAAAAGGAAGATCTTAAATATAAAAATAGTTTTGGGATCCGCTCTAACTTTTGAAAATCATTTTAAAGACTCGAAAACACTTTAAAGAGTGTTTGGAGTAAAACTGATTTAATGAAGTAAATCAGTCCCCAGAATATTTAGAAAATGTCTGAATATTATTATTTAAATAATATTCCCATAAAGAATAATCTTTTATAAAATAATTGAAGTAGAAGTATTAAAACTTATACTTGAAATGAATAGCAAATAATCAAAGATATACTTATACGAAAGTAATATCTTTATTTGAATAATCAAAAATAAGTTTGATTATCGACACCTTATTCTTTAATAAAATAAAGAATATATCTCAGCAATTAATCGGAGTCATAGATCCTCAAATGAATATTCAAATAATATTCAATAAATAAAATAAGCTGAGTCATAATACCTCGAATGAATATTATAAATAATATTCATTAAATAAAATAAAGGAGTCATACATCCTCAAATGAATATTCAAATAATATTCAATAAATAATGTAAAGGAGTCATACGCCTTCGAATAATATTCGAAATAATATTCAATAATAAAATAAAGTTAAAGTTATCGAATAAACCTTATTCGATTAATAGTTTTAAAAACTATATCCATATATATATATAAATATATATATATATATATAATATACTCGGGAACATCGACTCCCGGTTTAGAAATATGTTCACCTTTTATCCCCTATACTAAGGGTATACGCAACTACTTGCTTATTTCTAGCATAGGTATTATGCAACTATAAGCATTGAAATCAACAGATAGATAACCAGATTAAGAAACAGACATGCATATATACCATATTAGCATGCTCCAATATATCGAAAAATTTGCTAATAACAATCATGCAATATCACAAGATAATGCATATACATATATTTACATCACAACAACAGTATAACGGGTAGAAAACTTGCCTGAGCGACTGGGGGTTACGAATGGCTCGGGACGAGTCTGGTAACCTATAAGCAACAAGTAAGTTGGAATTAAACCAAAGTCACTTGTAAATCTATACTTTAACTAACTTAGACTCTAACGCTCGTTTTGCGCTCACTGATTCGCTTAAGTCACTCGGGTACCCTCGGCTCCACCAATTTTAATAATTTAACCTTTACGAGTTTTAAAGCGATTCCTTCGCGAGTGTCTTACCAACTGCCTAACACACTTACCATAAATGTTTCATACATTAATTAACCCTTTTTGGTCTTTAACCTATGTTTCAAAGTAAGGCGAGGGAAAAAGTTTCGTTCGCGAAACGCCGTTACTTGAAACGGTCGTTTCTCCTAAACCGTGCATCGGAATCGAACGTACTACATATCAAAACGAAGCTCGTAACATGAGCTATCTAAACATGGCAGTGGTCATAATCTAGCAGGGGGTCCTCGGGTCCTAATGTTATTCACAAAACAGTCTAAAGAAAATCGGACGTTACGACGGCTATGTTTACGCGATTACCAATATTTATACCACTCCAATTCTTTACCAATTCACTACAAACCACCCAACCATCATCAATACATCAAACACAACTTATATCAAGGCAAAGTCAGTCCATAATCTCAAGGTTTTCCAACTTATTCAACCGCAAACATGATCTACTAACCATAACTTAAGATTCATTAACCATTAACCAAGATTCATATCCAAAATCACCACAAATCCAACCAAACTATCTAACATACATGGATCTTGCTATACATACATGGATATTTCTATATATACATTAATCCATCCATAAACTCATCAAAACTCAAAGTTCAAACTATAAGTTAAAGGTGAAAGTTGTTTATACCTCCTTGAAGCTTCCTAACACAACCCAAGAGCTTTGAATGCCTAAAAGAACCTTGATCCTTGCTTGTATAACCTTAATCTTTCATAAAAATTCAAGAAAACTAAAGTTATTTCTTGAAGGTTACTATTCACCATCTTCTTCCTTGATTTATTGGAAGAGATTGTGAAGGAATTAGGAGCTTAAACTTATAGCATATCCATATCTATGTACAAAGAAGCTTAGATAATTACCTTGTGATTTAACAATGCTTGGAACTTGATTTTTGAAATTCTTGCCCTTGAAAAAGATGAAAAGCCGAGAGCAAGATGATGAGAATGAAATGATTTTGTGTTTTTTGATTTGTTTGGCTTAGCTTGGTTGTTTTTTGTTTTGTTTTTGGTTAATTACCTTAATAACCTTATATTTGTGTGGTTATAAACCAACCACACCTCCTCCTTCCCTATGTCATGCTTACATCACATTGCTATGTCATCCTCCCTTCCTTGTCCTCTTCTCATTGGTTGGGTGACATCACTTCCTCTAATCCCTTTGCTTAACTTCCTAATTGTTTGCCTAATGACCGCTGATCAGTTATACGGTTCGCTTAACTTTCGTTTTCGTTTATCGTTTGAGGGATCATACCCGGGATCTTATTACTTAGGTTCCCTTAACTTTTCTCAATATATTATATTCCTTTTATGATCCTCTCCTATAATCCTTTAATTTAAATCCTTTTTATCCTGTTACCTTATACTCAATTCTCTCCGTATCTAGTGGATTTCCGGGAAAAATCAAAGTGTTCGGATTTGGATTCTGACGATCTTTACATACACTTATATCCCATATAAAGTACTAATAAAATCTCAGAATATCCATATCAGAACCCCTACATAGTGTGGCATGAAAAGTTTTCTCATTCAGCAAAAACACTATTCATAAGGGTTTCAAAAATTTTCCAAAAATTGGGGTTATTACAGTCTCCCCTCCTTAAAAGGATTCCGTCCCGGAATCAGATAGAAATGAATAGGGATACTTTCTTAGTATTGCACTTTCTAACTCTCAAGTAAATTTTCCCATATTGTGGTCCTGCCACCAAACTCTGCCTAGTTTGATAATCCTTCCCCTAAGCACTTGTTCCTTTTCACTCTATAACCCTTCCTGGTTGCTCCATATAGGTTACGTCTAGTTGCATGTCTATGCGCTCATACGCCTCTATTTATCTGGCATCTGAATTACACTTCCTTAACATTGATACGTGAAACACGTTACGACCTGCTACATGTTCGGGGTTAGGGCTAGCTCATATGCTAACTTCCCAAACGTCTTAATATATCCAAGGGTCCAACAAATTGTAGACTTAGCTTTCCTTTCTTTCCGAACCTCATCAATCCTTTCCAAGGGATACCTATATCATTACTAGGTCCCCTAATTCATACTCTTTATCCTTTCGTGTCAAATTAACATACTTATCATGTCCATCTTGGGCTACTACCAGCCGTCCTCTGATTAGATCTATCATATCCTTGGTCCTTTGGACTACTGCGGGTCCGAGCATCTTGCGCTCTACAACTTCATCCTAACATAAGGGAGATCGACATTATCTTCCCTCAAGGATCTCATAAGGCGACATCTCGATAATGACATATGATCTATTGTCGTAAGATAACTCAATCCGAATTAAGTGATCATTCCAAATTCTTTCAAGTCTATTGCACAGACTCTCATTATAGCTTTTATCATTAGAACTTTTGCTTCTCAATACCCATTCTTTTCCAGTTCGTAATCGCTACTACCTTCCGTTCCTAATATTATACTGGTTATACTTTTGCTCGTTAGCGTTCTATAACCTTTTAATAACCACGTCAACCTTAGTATCACGAATGTGTTCCCATTCCGCATACTACCACCACTTTATTACTCCTTTTTCAGTTGTTTCTATTTTCCAAAATTTGATCAATCAAATAGAAGTAAAGGAATTTGTTGAGAGATCACTATGATCATGAACACTTGTTATATCACATAGTTAGTACAGAAGGTGGCCAGCCTTTAGTACTTGACAAGCAATTAAACAATAGTTGGTATCCTACTCGGCTTCTATCACACAGATAGATAGTCATTCGGCAATACCTCCCCTTCTGGAAGGGTTGTTCTTCTCAGCTTACATGAAATGAAAAGAAGAGAAAAGAACAAATTTAAGAGAATTGTATATTCATAAAAAAATTTTATTGCCATAAAATATCTGGCTTGGAATCTACCTCTGAACTATAGAGGTTTGTCATAGAAGAACAAAACATATATGTATTTATATCAACATCAAGTATTATAGCATCGCATTTCACGTGCCTAAATATTTTCGCTATCCCGTCCATCATTCTATGGACCCATGCTCTTCCTCGAGCTTATACACAATTACCTTTGAAACTCCCTCGACATCGAAAATCGAATCTGGGATCTCATTCTAGACATCATCGTTACTTGAATTCTATGCTTGCACCGCAACCTTCTTCGTATGGGTAATACGACTCTCTATTGATAAGAAAGAATAATAAATCACTAGGTAGATACTCTACTTAATTAGTCTATCAATGATAACTTATACACTACCACGACCCGATTAGTGGTACTCAATCTCAACACCCATTCCAATACAACTCTCACGGTTGTAATCAGCTCATTACTCGCAGAATCATTACTACCTTACTATGGTCCACCACTGACCTACTGTAGTCATTCATTTTCCATGAAGTCTTAATAACTAACCATACGGAGTCCATACATCTCGTATCTAATTCTCCTAAGGAGTTAACATAACCACCAATCACAATTCATGAAGAACACTCCAAACTCTGACGTACCTTCATGACATGAAGCAGATAAAAGTGCAGAAGAGTTTCAATCAAAGCAACGATAGCAGGTTAATACCATTTTTAATCATATTCCTTAAATAGAAGACTTAACTCAAAGGTTCGTCTAGTCCTTTTGGAAACATGGTCCTGGCTTATCCCAAGATAGGACCTCCTAAGATAGATAGCCCGTTCATGGCGATTACACGAATTAAACTTTTACCAACTACTATTACGGTTGGATATTGCACAGTCATCAGAAGGAATGTCAATCTTCCAAACCATAATTTAACTTTCACATTTTTAACCATCATCACTGTATTCTTTTGGCACACGCGCCTATAATTATCCTCTTACCTTTAAAGTGTCGGCCACCTCTTTGGCCTTTCCTGATAGTAAAATTTCCTTACAGTCAATGTCATTTTAACCACCTCCAAATAAATTTTCTACCTTATTTCCGATCACTGCTTGAGTGAAAATGCTTTCCTTAAAATCTGATGAGTAAAAAAAAATCACCATTTTTCCATAAGTTATTGCCTCAGTCTTTAGAGGTTAATCACTGTCGCGACTGACTCTCGATCGTACTTAGAACATCTTTTGTCTTAGGTCCTAATTGCCCTGAATAATTTCGACCTTTACTGGTTCGATCCATACTTTCTCGTGGTTTAACACGTGCCCCACTTGGCATCATTATAATTATGTCATATTTCCTTTATCAACATTTTTATTCTTGAGAATTTCGAATATTTCCTTTCTCCTTGTAAAACCTCTAAGGTTATCGTTCAATCGTTCCTCCTGTATTCCCTATATACAGGGCATATCAAAATACCATTTACTAATACTAGAACCATTGTCTATATACTTCTGAAAAATTTCTCCACTGATCCTTAAAGGTTATTATTACCTTAATCCTTTCCAATTCATACTGTCAAAACTCATACTATCCCTATTAAGGGTAAAATGCCAACCTTTATGCATTCCCCTAGGATTCGTTTTAAGTTACCGATGTTCTATCCTTAATTCCACCTTTAAAAGGTACCTGCATCCTTCCATGGATAAATCAAGTCATATATCCCTGATAAGGGTGTCTTATTCCATCATTCCCACCTCGATAGTATATGCCTAATTTCACAATAACATCTGTATACAACATGAGGTCAATCAAAATGGCCTCCAAAAGATAACAACGGTTATCCGCTTTTCTTGCCTAATCTGGTAACGATAACATGGATGTTCTGGAAGATATTGGTCGTGTTCAACGTGAACTTCTTCTTAATAATTCCTTATTTACTTTTGTTGTTTATCTCAACAGTCACCTCAATGTTAGGATATCTTTCATATCTGGCGTCTCCCTTTCTGGGTATCATGCCACCGGTCTTACACTTCACCTTCTTGAAGGTCACTTCCTTCATCCAATTTTCTTAATTTCTTACTTTCTTATCCCCTTAGTCTATCCGCGTCTCATTATTTATCCTTCGAATTATCTCAAGGTTTCCTCGAATCCTCCCAACTTATAGGGGATAAACTATATGTATCTCTTATGCCCTCAATCATCAATTTTAACTTATGGTGAATCACCCTCATCCTGACGAATGCATACTTTTCTATTTCTATTGCTACGAGTCGTTAGGGTTTCCTCGTACCCAACTCCCTTATCATACCTCAAACTCTATTGCCGTTATATTCCTTTCCACTTCAATTTCTTTTTTTTTTCCTTCTCTTATCATTATTTCATGAACCAACACAACATAAGCATTGATTTCAAACATCCCGTCATTCTAGATTCGTGTCTTCAGAATGAATCTTGATAACTTTTACCACTTAGATTCATAATTCATCATACTCGTCTGCCTTTGTTCTGGCTCTAAAGCTTTTACACTATTCCATAACCTTGGGAATTACTTTCCCGAAAATAATTGGCTGAACTTTAATCAGTTTATTATAATCTCTTGCTCCGTGCCTTCCTTGGCCTTTCACCAGCGGGTGGTCTCTCTCTTGGGAGGGTAAGTGACAAAACAGTCTTTTGTGGTTCGTCAATCATTTAGAATCTCAAATGATTCATCTATTTCCTTTAGCCAGGCTCTTGCCTCGACTGGGTCAGCTTGTTCCTTGGAACTCTGAGAGCTTAGCGACTTAAAGGTCATGAAAGAATTTCCTACCGCATTGTTTCCTCAAGGTGGTGGTTAGGGATAATAGTCTAAGTTCTTTTTAGGCAGGTCCATGAATTTCCGTATAGGAGTACCGTCTCGGGTCTCCTTATCTCGCTCGACTTTTGTTTTCTCCGTCTAAATATTTCTTCCTACTCCCCATACTTGGGGTTATCTTATACGTTAAAATCCTCATTTTCCACTTCATTATGTTATGGGTTCCTTCTATCTTCATGGCGACCTCCCTGACTATCACGTTCAGGGTTTGCTCTAAATCTTATTCCTCAAACTATGGCTCTCATCTAAGTTCTCATCCTTACGCTCTTGAACTTTTGGAACCCAAATTCTATAGGAATAACTCATTATTCCCTTATCATCTTTCTCGGTATTAATCTCATATTTATTTGTTGGCTCTCTGCCTTCATTCATCACATTTTTCTGGCACAATATGTTCTTTTCCAATACTTCGGGCTGTATTGCTATCTCAAACAGCTTTTCGGTACCGGCTCCGGTTACCTTCACTACTATTTCCATTTTCTCAAAATCTCTTATAAACTCTCCAAAAGACATTATCATCTTGAGTCTCTCCTTTTTACTAAGGGCATCAGCCACCATATTGGCTTTCCCCGAATGATAAAGAATCTCCCAATCATTATTCTTGATTAGCTCTAACTGCCTCCTCTGGCATATGTTGAGCTCTTTCTACGTGAAAATGTACTAGAGCACTTATGGCTTAGGTAATTCTCGCACTTCTCTCCATACAAGTAGTGCCTTCAATCTTTAGGGTAAAACTATTTCCACGAGCCTAAGCTCATGAGCGGGGATATCGAATTTCATATTACCTTAATTGTCTTGACGCAGACGCGATTATCTTGCTGTGCTAAGAAGCACCCTAATTCCTTTTGTGAAGCGTCACTTACAAATCACAAAATCTCCTTTTTCCATCCGGCAATGCCAGCATAGGGGCCATCACCAACCTCTGTTTCAGTTCTTGAAAGCTGTTCTCGCATTTCTCTGTCCATTCGAACTTCTCAGTCTTACGAGTAAGCCGCGTTAAAGGGGCTACTATCTTTACAACTTGAACGAACCTCCGGTAGTGACCGGCCAATCCTACCTCTGGTAGTCGACCAAACCATGGTCATCAATTCATCAGTGGTCCTTTATCCAATCCTGTCAGGATCCTCCATGGGGTCCTTCTCAACAACTATCCCTACTAGGACAACATCCTCAATATCAACATCATCCGGTCCTGCATTAGGACACTCTATCGGATCCACAATCTGATCTCCAATAACTAATAAAACATCATCGCGTTGATGTTCCTCAACTTCAGGGTTCGGAGTCCCGCTACCATATACGATAACGAACTACGCTCTATCACGATATTTATAAGGGTTCCCATAAGGGTTTTAACCGTCAGTACTACGTTAGGTAGCCCAACTATGAACTTGGCAAGAGTTCTTATTATCTTAGTGAACTTATTATCTTAACGTCCCATCATCTCTGAGGTTTATAACGCTTAGCTCTGATACCATTTCTGTAACACCCCCAGATCCGGGGTCGGGGATCCGGGTCGTCACGGTCTTTCTTTCCACAATATCACTTCACTTAATTAATAATAAATAACCTTATGCTGTGACCCCACACTAACACACACCACAACCCGTTATAGTCTCAGAGATGAAATTTAAATAAGTACAAGTCTTTGAATCCACAATTTAAAAGTTATTACAACCCAAAATGATTACTTGATAAATTTACAGTTAATTGCCATTATCTGCCACAAGTTATGATTATACATAATTGATTCTCAAAAGTAGATGGTCTGATCTACAATAGATCTACCTCTGCAGCTATAGCAGCTACAACATCAACGGGAAGACGCGGGACGCTTCCCACACGCTTGCGCTGGGTCTGCTGGAGTCTGGCCATCTTTCCTAACTGTTGTTGTGTGATTAAGAAATAAAGCAAGAGTGAGCCTTACAGCTCGCAAGATAATATATAGTGATAACAATAATATAAGTATCTAAATGGATACTTACTAGAATCTTTTATCGTGTGTAAGATAATTACTAGTATATACTTACTAGTATATGAGCCTTCTCATAGTACTCATGAAAGTCTTGGTCAAAAGAAATGAACCAAGTTTGATATCTTAATGCGATGAAGTCGCAAATATTCAGTATATATACATATACATATATATACTTTTCAAAATATTGGAAGTCCTCTTCCATGCACAATATACACAAGGTCCCAGTGTATAACTGTATAAAAATATATCGTTGCAAGGTGATCTCATATATCTAACCTTGTCTCAACGTTTTTCTGAAAATCTTTGTCATTCATAAGACAATTATTAATTAGATATAAGTTTAAAAGATGAAGTTACAAGATACCCCAATATACTTATATCTTTCCCAAATACTACTTGAACTACCACCGTTCAAGTTATAATTAGCTTCAAAAGTTCATCACATAGATGAGACTATAAGACAAGATTTGAATAGATTAAATCTTTAAAATATTATCAAAATAAAATGAAGTTACGAGATACTTCATTTGATGTAAACATCATTTTGAAAACTTGACCCTGCCAACACTCAACAATCGCCCAACCGTAGCCTTTCTATCGAAGTGCTCTGGGTAGTGTTGCAGAAATTATCCAATTGGATGATGAACTCATTACGGGAGTTTGCCGTGCCAGGAAGACCACTTACGATGATCAGTCGTAGTAGTACAACCCCACCATTTTCTACATGTAGAGGAGAACCTGTCGGATTTACTTGTCAACCGAACACTGAACTCCTAAGGAATGGACCGCCTTAGCGGAACTTCCAGGCCATTTGGGCCAATATAATAAGGCTGGGCCGGCGCTACTCGACCACTTACGCCACTCCTAGTTCAGATGAAATCCATGACTCTGAAACGTAAAGCTCGTTTCCCCCTTTCCCCAAGTAGAAACTTGTTGATACGGCTCCACCAAGAAGTCGTACCTAGTTGGAAAGGAAAATTCACCGATATTTCCCAGGCGATGCCTGTTAATGGATTAACTTGTTCCAAGAATTTTACTTCCCGAATATTGGGTAAGTAATCAAAAACTCTTTTACCAAGACAGCAACCTTGTTGCGAATATAAAACACACCACCGAGCCGGATCCCCCAGGATTTGAGCGAGTATTTAAATCCCCTTTTTAAAAGGAAGATCTTAAATATAAAAATAGTTTTGGGATCCGCTCTAACTTTTGAAAATCATTTTAAAGACTCGAAAACACTTTAAAGAGTGTTTGGAGTAAAACTGATTTAATGAAGTAAATCAGTCCCCAGAATATTTAGAAAATGTCTGAATATTATTATTTAAATAATATTCCCATAAAGAATAATCTTTTATAAAATAATTGAAGTAGAAGTATTAAAACTTATACTTGAAATGAATAGCAAATAATCAAAGATATACTTATACGAAAGTAATATCTTTATTTGAATAATCAAAAATAAGTTTGATTATCGACACCTTATTCTTTAATAAAATAAAGAATATATCTCAGCAATTAATCGGAGTCATAGATCCTCAAATGAATATTCAAATAATATTCAATAAATAAAATAAGCTGAGTCATAATACCTCGAATGAATATTATAAATAATATTCATTAAATAAAATAAAGGAGTCATACATCCTCAAATGAATATTCAAATAATATTCAATAAATAATGTAAAGGAGTCATACGCCTTCGAATAATATTCGAAATAATATTCAATAATAAAATAAAGTTAAAGTTATCGAATAAACCTTATTCGATTAATAGTTTTAAAAACTATATCCATATATATATATAAATAAATATATATATATATATAATATACTCGGGAACATCGACTCCCGGTTTAGAAATATGTTCACCTTTTATCCCCTATACTAAGGGTATACGCAACTACTTGCTTATTTCTAGCATAGGTATTATGCAACTATAAGCATTGAAATCAACAGATAGATAACCAGATTACGAAACAGACATGCATATATACCATATTAGCATGCTCCAATATATCGCAAAATTTGCTAATAACAATCATGCAATATCACAAGATAATGCATATACATATATTTACATCACAACAACAGTATAACGGGTAGAAAACTTGCCTGAGCGACTGGGGGTTACGAATGGCTCGGGACGAGTCTGGTAACCTATAAGCAACAAGTAAGTTGGAATTAAACCAAAGTCACTTGTAAATCTATACTTTAACTAACTTAGACTCTAACGCTCGTTTTGCGCTCACTGATTCGCTTAAGTCACTCGGGTACCCTCGGCTCCACCATTTTTAATAATTTAACCTTTACGAGTTTTAAAGCGATTCCTTCGCGAGTGTCTTACCAACTGCCTAACACACTTACCATAAATGTTTCATACATTAATTAACCCTTTTTGGTCTTTAACCTATGTTTCAAAGTAAGGCGAGGGAAAAAGTTTCGTTCGCGAAACGCCGTTACTTGAAACGGTCGTTTCTCCTAAACCGTGCATCGGAATCGAACGTACTACATATCAAAACGAAGCTCGTAACATGAGCTATCTAAACATGGCAGTGGTCATAATCTAGCAGGGGGTCCTCGGGTCCTAATGTTATTCACAAAACAGTCTAAAGAAAATCGGACGTTACGACGGCTATGTTTACGCGATTACCAATATTTATACCACTCCAATTCTTTACCAATTCACTACAAACCACCCAACCATCATCAATACATCAAACACAACTTATATCAAGGCAAAGTCAGTCCATAATCTCAAGGTTTTCCAACTTATTCAACCGCAAACATGATCTACTAACCATAACTTAAGATTCATTAACCATTAACCATTAACCAAGATTCATATCCAAAATCACCACAAATCCAACCAAACTATCTAACATACATGGATCTTGCTATACATACATGGATATTTCTATATATACATTAATCCATCCATAAACTCATCAAAACTCAAAGTTCAAACTATAAGTTAAAGGTGAAAGTTGTTTATACCTCCTTGAAGCTTCCTAACACAACCCAAGAGCTTTGAATGCCTAAAAGAACCTTGATCCTTGCTTGTATAACCTTAATCTTTCATAAAAATTCAAGAAAACTAAAGTTATTTCTTGAAGGTTACTATTCACCATCTTCTTCCTTGATTTATTGGAAGAGATTGTGAAGGAATTAGGAGCTTAAACTTATAGCATATCCATATCTATGTACAAGGAAGCTTAGATAATTACCTTGTGATTTAACAATGCTTGGAACTTGATTTTTGAAATTCTTGCCCTTGAAAAAGATGAAAAGCCGAGAGCAAGATGATGAGAATGAAATGATTTTGTGTTTTTTGATTTGTTTGGCTTAGCTTGGTTGTTTTTTGTTTTGTTTTTGGTTAATTACCTTAATAACCTTATATTTGTGTGGTTATAAACCAACCACACCTCCTCCTTCCCTATGTCATGCTTACATCACATTGCTATGTCATCCTCCCTTCCTTGTCCTCTTCTCATTGGTTGGGTGACATCACTTCCTCTAATCCCTTTGCTTAACTTCCTAATTGTTTGCCTAATGACCGCTGATCTGTTATACGGTTCGCTTAACTTTCGTTTTCGTTTATCGTTTGAGGGATCATACCCGGGATCTTATTACTTAGGTTCGCTTAACCTTTCTCAATATATTATATTCCTTTTATGATCCTCTCCTATAATCCTTTAATTTAAATCATTTTTATCCGGTTACCTTATACTCAATTCTCTCCGTATCTAGTGGATTTCCGGGAAAAATCAAAGTGTTCGGATTTGGATTCTGACGATCTTTACATACACTTATATCCCATATAAAGTACTAATAAAATCTCAGAATATCCATATCAGAACCCCTACATAGTGTGGCATGAAAAGTTTTCTCATTCAGCAAAAACACTATTCATAAGGGTTTCAAAAATTTTCCAAAAATTGGGGTTATTACAAAAAGTATCCTACTCATGACTTGGAGCTAGCAGCTACAGTTTTTGCTTTGAAGATTTGGAGACATTATTTGTATGGAGAAAAGTGCGAGATTTTCACGGATCACAAAAGCTTAAAGTACATATTCACACAAAAGGAACTTAATATGAGGCAAAGGAGATGGTTAGAGTTGATCAAAGACTATGATTGCTCGATTAATTATCATCCCGGTAAGGGGAATGTTGTAGCAGACGCGTTAAGTCGGAAAGAAAAGTTAAATGAGTTATCAGTACATGAAGATATATATAAGGAATTTCAGAAATTGGAATTGGAAATTAAAGTTTGCAAACCTGAGGAAGCGAAAATGTACAGTATGACTTTCCAGCCCGAGTTGTTGGAGAAAATAAAGAAATGTCAGGAAAATGTAATGGATCAAGATATAAATCGTTTGGTAGGTGAAGAATTATGCACGCAGAAGGATGATCAAGGCAATTTGAGATTTTCATCTAGAATTTGGATTCCACCGGTGACGGAGTTAAAGAATGAAATTTTACAAGAAGCACATAGTTCAAGATATTCCATCCATCCAGGGATTACCAAAATGTATAGAGATTTAAAGAAGAATTATTGGTGGCCAAATATGAAGAGGGAAATTGCGGAATGGGTTAGCAAATGCTATACCTGTCAGAAAGTTAAAGCAGAGCATCAGAGACCAAGCGGATTGCTACAGCCATTGGAAATTCTAGAGTGGAAATGGGAACATATTACCATGGATTTCATAGTCGGATTACCAAGGACAAGGGCTAATCATGATGCCATTTGGGTTATAGTGGATAGACTTACCAAGTAAGCTCATTTTCTGCCTATAAATGAAAGATTTTCGCTCGACAAGTTAGTCCATATGTACTTGAAAGAAATTGTAGTTCGTCATGGAGTTCCAGTGTCTATCATATCTGATCGAGATCCAAGGTTTAATTCAAGATTCTGGAAGAGTTTTCAAGAATGTTTGGGAACAAGACTGAATATGAGTACAGCTTATCACCCCCAAACGGATGGCCAAAGTGAAAGAACGATCCAGACAATCGAGGATATGTTACGTGTTTGTGCGATTGATTTCAAAGGAAGTTGGGATGAACATTTACCTCTGGTAGAGTTTGCTTACAACAACAGTTATCATGCCAACATTGGAATGCCACCCTATGAAGCCCTTTATGGACGCAAATGTAGATCTCCAATATATTGGGACGAAGTAGGAGAGCGCAAGATACTTGGACCTGAACTGGTATAGCAGACAAAGAAAGTTGTTGAACTTATCCAGAAAAGATTAAAAGCCGCTCAAGATTGTCAGAGGAAATATGCAGACCAGTCAAGGAAAGACATGGAATTTGAAGAAGGAAGCTTGGTATTACTGAAAGTATCACCATGGAAAGGACTAACGAGGTTTGGAAAGAAAGGGAAGCTAAGCCTAAGATATGTCGGACCTTTTGAGATCCTAAAGCGCGTTGGCAAAGTAGCTTACGAATTGGCGTTACCTCCGCACATGGAGCACATTCACAATGTTTTTCATGTATCGATGCTCAAGAAATATAATCCAGACTCCAGGCATGTAATAGAATATGAGCCAATAGAGCTTCAGGCAGATTTATCATATGTAGAGAGTCCGATAGAGATTCTAGAGGCAAGAGAGAAAGTATTGAGAAATAAAGTGGTAAAGTTAGTAAGAGTATTGTGGAGAAACCCAAAGGTTGAAGAGTCAACCTGGGAGTTAGAAAGTGATATGAGAGAAAAGTACCCTCATTTGTTTTCTTAGGAGATTCTGAGGACAGAATCCTTTTAAGGGGGGAAGGATGTAATATCTGGGATATATCGTGTAATTATTTTTGATATTAAATAATTATTACGTGTGCTCAGTATCTATTCTGTGAGTTAATTGTTAAGTGTTATCTGTACTTGAATATTCAAAAATAATATTAATTGAGTATTTTAATTTTTATATGTCCAAAATAAAATATAGATAATTGTCATATCTTCCTAATTATTTTTATGTTGATTTATGGATTTATAAGAATCATATGAAATTTCTAAAATCTTTTTCCGGGTAATTAAAATCTATTTTATAAAAACGGGAACCAACCGACGTCAACCGTTGTTACGTTTTTGGAACCCGAAACTCTTCCGAGAACTCCTTTCTAACCTAATTGTAATATTCTGAGCATTTTCCATGTTTCGACTTTTTCGATCCGGCGTACAATTTGTCCTGCGCGGGTCCCGACGCAACATTTTCGATACAATATTCGTTTCGGTAAATTAATAAAACCCGTATTTTCGATAAATGGGAGCTTTTTTTAAACTATCCCAATTATCACTTCGTAAAACGTGTAACCAGGCGCTGAGACCAAGACCGCAGTATAAATTGTACTGATCTGGATAATTATCCCGAAAATCGATACCGTTTGGATCAGTTTTTATAAATAAACGTACCATTTTATATCCGGAATGATCCAACGGGATACTAATTTTCCGTAATTATAAATAGCCTTTTACCGTATTTTATTTCGTATCAAAATCATTTGCAGATAGTTAATTATATAATTTTCAGAGAAAAGCCCTAATTTCTTAAAAATGTTCTAAGAATCAAACAGCAAAACGAAGGCATTACCGATCTCTGTTTTCAAAGCTTGAGTAACCAAAACGAAGGATTTGAGGTGTTCTATCAGATTCTAAGCTTTGTTTCACTGCAGAAATCAAGGTTATTTTTCTAAAAATTTATTTATTTTCGAATTTATTTTATTAAAAATATGAATTTTTGTTCGGATGATTGTTTGTATGGTTTGATGATTACATGTTGTCGAGCTTGTTTTCCTGATGATTTTCATATGTCATACGTCTAATTTGGAGTTCAATAACATGTTCAAATTTGAGTTTAATTTTCGAATTTCAAAATTAGGGTTTATAACCCGTATGAATGTTCTTAATTGAAATTTGGGGGTTTCTTATTCTGTGATAGATTGATGTTGTGTTATAGTGGGTTGTGTTCTCTGTGAAATTTGCAATCTAGTCGTATAAGTTTCATGAACCAACGAGGTCTGTAGAGAAGGGAGTTGTGTTTTGAAGTTTTCCGATGTTCACCGGAAACTGGAAAATTTCACGGTCAAATTCCGGCCAACTCAGGGATTGTTAGGTTGTTTTGATTGCATGGTTGTGTTCCTGGTAACCTGTAGATGTGATCTGGAGCTTGTGGCAAGGTGAGGAGGCCGGAATCGTGTTCTCCGGCCACCCCTGTATTTTCCGGCGACGGGATGTAAAATTTACAGTTTGGTCCCCGGACTTTTGGGGACGATATAGTTAGGTCCCTGAAGTTTCCAGACTTTGCAAAAATTGGATTCCTGTTTTAAAAATGTTTAAAAATCATATTTCCTAATTATTTTTATTATAAAAATTCTTTTTTAATTTCTGAAAATTCTAAAAATTATTATTTTAATTCCGAAAATCATTTTTTATTCACAAATAAATCTGAATTAATTAGTTAATTAATTTCAGTTAATTTTTAATTGATTAATTAGTCAATTAATTCGAAAATTAATTGATTAATTGATTTAATTAATTATTAATTGATTTTTATTTAATTATTTAATTATTTAATTATTTAAAAATGATTTAAAAATTTCGAAAAATAGTTTCGAGCTTTAAAATATTATTCTAAATTATTTTCAAGGCTCGATAATTATTCTAAAATTGTTTCGGAGCCAGAATTGGCCAACCGAACCATATTTATTATTCCGAAATTGATCCAACGACCCGTTTTAATTCCGAAAAATTTTATAAAAATTATTTTAAATACCCGAAAGCACATTTATGACCCGAGACTTCTTTATAAATGATATGTCATTGATTACGTGATGTATTATGTGTTATACGTGACCTGTTGTTTGACTATCGGTCTATATATTCGGTGTTTACTTCGTTATTGCATAGATTTCAATCCGTTAATCGGATTTGGGTAAAACGAAGGGTAGATAGAAGTATGTGTTGAATAGAATCTTGTGAGTTGATGATTGATAGATGCTTATGATATGTGAGCAGAAGAGGCAAGACGTAGGAAAGGAAAACAGATAGTTGAAGAGTAAGACGGTTGTGATTGGAAGCGAGTGCAGAGTAGTAAGCTAATACCAGGCAAATGTTTTGAACTTTCTCGAGATATTGTAATTCTTGATAGTCTTGTTGACATTGCAAGTGCTTTGAAGCACGGAAACCTAAATCCTGATTTCAGTTATTATTCTTGAGCCATAAAAAAATATTCTTTCTAAGCCATTGATTATTGTATACCCAAACACGAACCACAAATCTACGATACTACTCCACAAATATATACAAACTAAATACCAGACACTGAACTGGATTACTATATACTCAATCCATGATATCTTATGTTTTGAAAGACCAAATCCTTGAAACCCTGAAACGTTGTTTCCTTTGTTATCCAATTCTTTCATTACCCAGCATTCAAGCTTTGAAAGTACCTGGTTGATCCTTACAAGGATTGAAACCCTTTTCATTGTTAAACATTTATTATTGTTAATGATTTCGGTTATTGTTTATTATTGTATATTCTGTTATTATGTTAGAATTGGATTGTTTTTATAAAATTGTGGACCAGATTCGTGGTCAGACCATATAATGGTCAAGTTAGGCCAATGTGTGCCTTGGATCCAGTAGTTAGAGCAATGTTGTGTGCCTTGCTCGGGGTTAGTGCGTGACTGATCAGCAGCCTAACCTTGGTTTTTAAATTAGAAGTATAATATCCAATTCTAAATCATAATCCATTGTTCACTTGATATCATAAACATATTCACCTGATGATCATTATTCTCAATTTTGTCATTGTGACTTGCTGAGCTAGTTAGCTCATTCGTGCGATGTTGTTTATATTCTTTCCAGTTAAAAAGGAACCAGTTGGTAAAGAGGATCCCCAGTCCAGCACGAGAGCTAGGGGTTCAGGTTAAGAAAGCTGAGCTAGTAGGCTTCTTTTGGAATAATTTAAGTTTGTAAAAGTTTGTAATAATGTTTAATACTCAGTTTGAGTTTGAAATAGTTGGGATTTGAACGGTTTGTAATATATTAGTGTGTTTGGCTTGTGTGCATACTTTAACCTGTTGCGGTCCATGGTGGTTGGTAAGTAGGGTCACTGCATATATTATTATTATCTTTATTATTGTTATAAGCAGGTTATAAATAAGGTGTATGTGTGGACCCCAAACTTCTGACCCGGGTTTGGAGGGCGCCACAGAGTCCTTAGGAATAAATCGATTCCTATAGTAAAAGTTTTGTAGAGAAATCCTCGAGTAGAAGAGTCTACTTGGGAATTGGAGTCAGACATGCTTGATAAATATCCTCATCTGTTTAATTAAGTCAAATTCTGGGGACAGAATCTTTTTAAGGGGGAAAGGATATAACGACTCGTGTATTTTTATTTTTATTTCTAATATTTGGAAGTGTAATAAAGGTTTAAGTGAATAAATAAAATGTGTCTATTGATTTTGGCAGCGGTTACTGATTGTTATTTAAGTATTTATGATTTTTTTGATATGTGGGATTAAATTTGTGTGATTTATTGGTGAGTTATATGACTTCATCTCGCTTGTAAAAGTGATTTTAAAAAGCGTGTCATCTCGTTATTTATTAAAAAGCGTGTATAAAGCGCGCCTCAAAAGTGTTTTTAAAAAAAAATTGAAACTTATATTTTTATTAACTTCAGGATATCTAAAATATTTTGAGACCATTATCGTTAATTTTCAAAATTATTTTAAGGTTGCCTCGGTTTGCTAATTTCAAATTCGGGATAAAAAAATCCGGGTCCCCGGGTATTTCGGGACACATGTTAACAACTTATAATAAGAAGTTAACACGTATCCCATTTTCACAGAACACGTGTTGGCTGCAGTTTGTTTTTCTTTTGTGCCATTCCAGTCTCTCTCTCTCTCGGTTTAATCTCTTATCTCTCTGTATCTCTCTCATCTCTATTTCCCATCTTCCATCTCTGTTTTTCTTCGCGAGTTTCGACTATTCTTCCCTGTTTTCCCTCCGTTCCCGTTCCAGTTGCTCTGGTCTCGCCGCCGCCGTGATTTTTCCGGTGAGCTTGGTGGTTCCGATCAGTCTTGTTGAATGATGCCTATATATATATATGCAGTGGTATATATGTGTGTGTGTGTATTATGTGTGAGTGCGTGTGTGCTGTGTTGTGTTGGTGGTGTGGCTGGGCGGCGCGTGGCCGCGTGCTTGCTCCCCTGTTTTCTGTGATGTTATTGTGGGCTGGTTTTTGGGCTTGGGCTGATTTCCCTGTTGGGCCTCGTTGTTGGGCCTTGCTGTTGGATTTTGGTTTTGGGCTCTTCGTTGAGCCTGTGCGTGCAGTTGGGCTTGGTTGTTGCAAATTTAATTTTTATTCTTTTTCTGCAGGATTTATTGAATAAGATTCATGATATTATTATTAATTTACGTGGGAAAATATTTTAATAAATCGGTGGAATTTATTTGGATACCCGAATATTTCGGGCAACAATAAATTTTGCCGTCGTACCGTGATGACTCGTTACGAGCGGACGGTGGACGGTGATGACGATGTTCTGAGTCCTAAATTTTATAAATAAATAAAATAAGATAATTATATGAAATATGTTTGGACTTAAATAATTAATTATGATTGGTGTTGGGATGTAAGTTGTATAAAATGATGAAATAATATTATGGATTGTGTAATTGTTAACGTCGATTGTAATCGACGGGTAGTCTTATAAACAAACAAGATGCTGCCAAAATTTTCTAAAAATATGTTGTAAATGTAAATAACTATATTCTACGTGTTACCCCTACTTATGTTCAGAATATTGTGATTATGTGATTATGTGTATAATATTAATGATACGAGTCGGATTATCGGATTGGGTTGTTAAAGTCTGAGGATATCAAGCATGTCGATATAACTAATTAGGGTACTCTGTATTTGTAGATACCAGTCGAGTTTTCCCAGGATCAAAGTCAGTGTGAAAGCTACTTAGGGTTTTGTAAAGCGTTGCAAGGCAAGTACCCTGACCAATCTTTTATGGTTCAGTGCATATAAATAGCTAAACATTTTATTTTTGTAATGGAACAGAAATGTTTTAAGTTACGTATCCCCTGTAGTTATAAATTACTGTTTTCAAATTGTTTTGGGGAAAAGTAACTTCGAAAGGTACCTATCTCGAATGGAATGATTTGCGAAATGGATTTTATATGTGTGCTGGTTAAATAAATGATTTTGAAAATAAGATAGGTACAAGTGTTTTGAAAACTGGATAAAACGGTCAGATATGGGATACATTTGGGCCAGAGTAGGCCTATTGAGGTGGCGTAAGAGGCTAATTCAGTTGCGCGCACTATAAAACCGATTAGTCCAGCAGGACAGAGACCTAGCTAGCCTCTGAGTTCCGGAACAGGTAAATGGGATGGCAGTTAGAGCCGTCTGGTGTTGATAGCCTGGTCAGTTGTCTTCACATATCCGCTACGTATCTGATTGGGATTTGTGAATTATATAAGAGCATAATTGGTTGATACAGCGGTTTTATAAAATGATTAGCATGCTAAAATTGGACTTTGGTATTACACAGCACACTGCTACGATGTTTTAACAAAGCATGCTAAATAGTGATATCCAGTTACCTTTGATTTTCATTATGAAATGTTGATATCATGGTTACAGTTCTGTTCCTTTTATTGATACATTCCAGTTTTTATTCTGTTATTCATATCTTGGTACTGCTAAGCGATTATGCTCACCCTTGCGAACTGCTATGAATATTTCGCAGATGCCTAGAAGATCAGTCAGACCGACCCATGTTCCCGCCCCTACTGGACCCGGCTCCTCTGAGGTAGTTTGTGTCAGGCCATGAGGTCTGAGCAGTTGCTGAATAAAGTTAGAGTGTGTTATATGTTGAATAAAGAGTTTGTAGTATTGAGAACCTGAATTATACTTAAACCTGGATCGGATCTTGGTTTGGGGTCAAGTTATTATATTTTAATAATAATTCTGTTATTTATATTTTTGGTAATTGTGTTTAGTGACATCAATTCCTGACCCCGGGGTTGAGGTCGTCACACTAGCAACAAGAGCAAATGTTTCATCATAGTCAATACCTTCCTGTTGGGAATAACCTTTAGCTACCAATCTTTTCTTGTTTCTGATGATTGTTCCATCAGAACCAGTCTTATTTCTGAAGACCCACTTTGTGCGTACAATTGACCTGTTCTTTGGTCTAGGCACTAGCTTCCATACTTCATTTCTTTCGAACTCATTCAACTCTTCTTGCATAGCCATGACCCAATCTGCATCCTTGAGTGTATCTTCTACTTTCTTTGGCTCTTCTTTTGAAAGTAGATTGTGATATAACCATTCATTCTGAGTTGCACTCCTTGTCTTTACACCATCATCAGGATTTCCAATGATTAGATCAGGAGTATGATCTGTAGTCCATTTTCTGGCACTAGGAAGTGTCCTTCTGGAGCTAGATGCTCCCCTTGAATTGTATGCCTCATCAAATGCATTTGAGGCTCCCCCTGAATCTGTTGTGTTATCTCCTGATGAAGTATTGGGACTTGAATAATGTCCATCTAATGTTGAATCAGCATTTGATTCTGAATGATCAGATTGAGAAGAGCTTTGAGTGGATTCTTCAGTGTTAGTACCATCAGTAGAACCTTGATGTTGCTCCCCCTCAACATGTGCAGGTTTATTAGTACAATGATTATCTTCACAATCTGAAGGAGTATCAGGATTTGGATTATCAGGGTTTGACAGTCTATTAGAGTTTGATCCAGATTCCAACAATGCATTTTCATTTGCAAAGATTAGACTTTCATGAGTGTCTTCTTCAAAACCAGGTATCTTCTTATCATAAAAAGATACATTTATAGAGACAACTACAGTATTTGTTCTCAGATTGAAAACTCTGTATGCTCTTGATGGTGAGTATCCAACAAAGATTCCTTCATCGATTTTTGATTCAAACTTTCCTAGCTGATCAGTATGAGTTCTTAAAACAAAGCACTTATATCCAAATACATGAAGATGTTTGAGACTGGGCTTATTTTCTTTCAGCATCTGATAAGGAGTAACACCATTTCTATTTATTAGAGTGATATTCTGAGTATAACATGTCATGTTTACTACTTCAGCCCAAAAGTAAGTGGGTAGTTTTGCTTCTTCCAACAGAGTCCTGCCAGCTTCAATCAAGGTTATGTTCTTCCTTTCAACAACACCATTTTGTTGAGGTGTACCAGGAGCTGAGAATTGTTGTTGTATGCCTTTGTACTTGCATAATTCCTCCATTTTTGAGTTCTTGAACTCAGTGCCATTATCACTTCTCAGAATTTCCACTTTATGGGTGGATCCATTTTTAATTTGCCTTATGTGATCCAGGAGAAATTCTGGAGTTTCATTCTTCCTGTGTAGAAAATAAACCCAAGTATATCTAGTGAAATCATCAACAATTACAAGTGTGTACCTTTTCTTGTTGATGGATGTTAGGTCACACAACACTATAGAAGGGTGTTGAATATAGTGTTTATACAATCAAATCGATTTCAATAAAAGAGTGTAACAAAGATCAAGTATATTCAAATAAACTCTGTTACAATAGAACTGTTATTCTCTCTCAGTGATGAACAACATCACTAAGAGCTGCTAGGTTACAATGTATAATCTTCTCAATAATGATAACACATATAGTGTAAACCCTAAGCTGTGTTTATATAGTACACAGTTACAAGATATCTTCTAATTGATATGAAATATAATTCTGTCTCCTAAAATATATAAATCAGATATCTTCTACAAGTCTTCTAATCCTCTAACTCTTCATGCATATCTTCTTTTGTTTTAGTCCAGATCTTCTCCTATAAATCAGCCGCATTCCTTATCTGAAGTCTTCATGCACTTAAGTCCTGATATTATCTTCTAACGCCTTAAGTTTTGACTTCCGTAAGTTCTGATAAGTCATGTTGTTAAGTTCTGAAAACTAAATACAAATCAGATTAGACATGACATCTCAAATATATCTAACAATCTCCCCCAACTTGTAAATTATGAAAAATATACAAGTTAATTTATTTGATGATGTCAAAAACATTTAAGTACAAATGCAATGAGAGTTTTATTAGATAACTAACTACAACTTACAGTCCTTGTAGCTTTTACTAATTTTACTGAGTCAATCTAAATCCAAAGTGAATCTTGACAAAGTTTGATATCAGCTTTTCTTCTTTATTCCTCAGAACTTGAACTAGTGTAGCTTGGACTTGCTTCAACTCTTCATCTTGACTTGCAATCTGGTAGATTGTAGTCCTAAGTGTTGAGATGTGATTTTTTTCCAAACCATCACCAAGTCTGATCACCCTTGGATGAGAAGAGTCTTCATTGTAGCACAAACATTTCTCTTTCAGAATCACTTCAAGTTTAGCAGAATCCTTCTTCATTGGAATTTCACTTCCATCATCTTCAACTATATTAGGAATAAATTATGTAACCCTTAAACCATAAATTCTTGCTTTATCCCTTATAGTCTTCATTATGAAATTTGACCATCTCCTGATAATCTCAGACTTTATCTCTAAAAGATAATGAAAGAATTGAAGTTCTTTCAGAGATTTGTTTAGCACATCTGATTTTGACATTTGATATGTTCTTCCATCTTCAAGAAATAGAATCAGATTTTCTTTGACATTATGCTTATCATGAGCATCCAGTACCACTTGAACAGATATAACCTTATCAAGGTGTTTCTGTGTAACTTTTTCAAGAGGTTTGTCAGTCAATAAAAATGGATCTCTTGTCTTGATTTTGGCTTCTTCAGAACCTAATCCAGCTCTGTATCTTACTTCTCTGGCTTTCAATCCAACAGTCATGAAATCAGATAGCAACTGACTTTTCGTGAGATCTAATGGATTAACATTCTTCCATAGGAGTTTTCTCTTATCAGTAAATGTCAATTTATTCAAATCAACTTGAGCACTGTCAGAGGTTGATGTCTTGATCAGGATTTGTTGTTTCTTCTGTAGCTTGTTGTTCTTCATTCTGAACAACTTGAGCTGTGTCAGAGGTTGTCTTAGATTCTTCAGTTATCTTCCTTCTCTTTAGAGTTTGAATAGTTCCATCTACTACAACAGCATCATCAAATACTTGAACCAGTTTGCATACAGGTTTCATCAGGATTTGAGGAATCTTCATCTCCTGTGGCTTTGTTGGTTCATCAATTTTTCCTTTCCCCTTATATTTGGGATCAGTTTTAACTTGTGATCTTGTCTTGGGGTTTGAAGCCTCAGAATTTGACTTCTCCTTGATCACAATGCCTTTCTCCTTAGGCCTTGGAGGTTTCTTTACAATAGAAGCTTTAGACTTTGGATTTGTCTTCTCAGCTGCAAATCTAGCTTCTTCCTCCTTTAAAGTCTCTAAATCCATTTCAGGATTATGATTGAGAAATAATCTTCTAGCAATTTCTTCATCAAGTGTCTAAATTTTAAGATCTTTGTGTTACGACCAGCATTTTGTATAATATTAAGAGCCGAATGTAAATATACTTAATGGTTGTACGTTGTGTGAATGAAAATTTCTGCATTTTAAATTTGCTTTATGTAGTATATGATTTTTCAAAGCAAGAGTTTATTTATTTCCCTTATTTTTGATTTTTAAGGAATATTCTAAACCTTGGAGAAATTTTCTTTTAAAAGTTATTTTATTCACAAATTTCAAAAGTGATTTTATAAAATTTCTAAAAATCCAAGTTATTTTATGGTATATATTTTATAATTTTTGAACTTGTATTTTATTTTATAAAAATAAATCTTTACAAATTTTATTTGTTATAATTAGCAAATTACATAGAAGCCCTTGCATGCAAATCACCCTTCTATTCTCTCAAAGGGCAAAGAAGACCTTTCCAACCCCACTAACTCATGTGTTTATTACCAAATTACCACACTAACCTTGCATGCAAAATGGCCTAACTTTAGCTAGAGGTCATTTTTGTACATTCTCATTTCCACTCATTCTTTTTGCCAATAAAACCAAAAACAAAGTGGGAGAAGTCATTTTCACTCACTCCACACTCCAACACACCTCATTTTTCTCACCTCCCCTCCCTCCCTCCCTTGTTGCTCTCGGCCGAAGCCCCCCATCCCCCACTCCCTTCCATTTTTCATTTCATTTCTCATCTTCCCTTGTGTAAATCTTCTACCTACATTCATTTTATACACTTCCCAAGAGTTTTGTGACTTGAAAGTTGAAGTTTCATGGTTGCATGTGTAGTTCTTGTGTGATCTCCAAAGAGAAACTCTTGATTCTTGTGAATTCAAGAGCTCTCTATGAGATACATTTTATATATGTGCTAACTAAGTGTATTATGAAGAAACCATGCTTTAAAATCCTTTGCGTTCTACTGAAATTTTATTATATATTCATGTTTAGCCATGCATGCTAGTTTTAAGATATAAAATGATGATCAACCATGTTTTGCATGCTACTCTTTTCGAAATCATGTTGCTATGTCTAAAAATCTATAAATTAGAAATATGTGTCCTTAAAATAGATTGTTTCCATGATAAATTTCTTATTAATAGTTAAGAGAAGATATATTTAATGAATATTAAGGATGAGTAATAGGTACAAGTCGAATTTGCAAGCATTTAAACTTTATGCTTTAGCCGAAATCTTGTTAAGTATTTTCCATGAGTTGCATGTTATATTTTTAGTTGCATGTTGTTGTTCTTGGGCATGGATGATCTCCCCTCCTGTTGGGGGCACTATTTTATGACATTAAGGCACTAGGTTTGCTTTGGTAAGGGTTGGATGCTTGGTTATTAAGTGGGAGTTAAGGTGGAAAGGGATTAGTTAGTGTTTGCATTTTTCCAGAATTGATGCACTAGTTAATGGGGAAGTTTTGAATGAGCATTTGTTGTGCACTTTGAGGCCCAAGCCACCAGAAGCTAGCACTAGGAGTATATAAAAGGTTTTAGGTGTTTGTTGGAGGTTTATAAGTCGTTTGGTTAGGTGCACGAGTGGAATCACAAAATCTGTCCAGCAGGGGACAGTTTTGTTGCAACTTAGAAATAGGAAGTTTTGACCATGTCATGGGTAGGCCCTCATTAGGCCCTGTTGGGACTTAGTTAGAGGGAGTGTCAGAGGAGTTTTTCCAGCCATAGTTCATAAGATTTGAGTTAGAACCATGTGTCACAAGTTAGTTCAAGTCAGGGCGTTTTCTGCCCAGAAAAACAGGGGAACCATGGACTTTAAGCTTAGGCCCAAGGAGGCCCAAGCTAGGCCCTTGAGCCACATCAAGTTTGGGAGATGCCTTAAGGTCATAAGAGTCTAGTGTAGAAGTTTTGGAGGTAAAATTGTAGTGTAAGAGTGTCTAATGCACTCAAGAAACTATAGATGTCATTCTGAAATTTACCTTAGTGAGCACTTTCACTTATCACATAGTTTTAGAGCACTTATGAGTGAGACCTAGGTTGACCACTATAGTTGAAAGATAGCATAAAGCCAGTAGAGTAAAAGGCCCAAGTGAGGGTCAATAGGTTTTGGATAGTTTAGTAAAGGCACATCGAGTTAGGAGGCCAACATTTGGAGACTTTGTCTAGTTTAGCGATCAAGTGACTTAGTTGGGGATCGAGATCATCCAATCCTAGTGTTGCATTATGGTGTGTGTGATATTATTTAGTATTAAAATATGATATGTGAGTATATGTGGCTATGTGTACTATTGTATTTATAAGGTGATTATAAATTTCGTGCATATAGGCCTAAGTGCCATTTGTGTTTAATTTTGGGTTGTAAATAGGTTGAGTTGGTGAGAATATATTATAATGGGGTTATTATTATTTATGTAGGATCTCGAGACGAGGGTAAACTTGCCATAAAGGTCGAGTAAAGCTTCCAGTTGCTCCTACTTTCCGGTCCAGTCCAGCCTTTCTCAAGGCAAGTGTCCTTCCCTTATAAACTTATATTGTGCAAGTGATTCAACCTGCTTTTTTCGTTTACACTGCAAATGTGTGATAACTAGTTCCTATATATATATGAAGCGAGTATCCTGATTTATCTTGTTATACCCAGACCCAGTGATTCTCAAATCTATCTTCGTATTATATAGAAATGCCATGAACCCTCAAGTACTTATTGAAAGTAGATCAAAAGTCATACCATCCTTGTATACCAAAGTAATGGTGATGCCATGATAAAATAGAGATTTGTTATAATACTTTATTGATCCTTTTGATTATCATGCTATTGAATCTTGAGAAATCTTGATATTGCACCCTGATGCTTTGATTTAACTCTTGTAATAACCTCGATAGAAACTTTATCTTGATACTTAAAAGCCAATCATTTCTTAAAGTCATTCATGATTGTTTGATAACCATATCCTTACCCTAAATCTTGATACCCTGTTATACCTAGAGCTGATGATCACTTTCTTTGTATTTTAACACCTCTATCATACTTGGAACCAGTAATGCTTATCTTCTTCATGTTCTAATACCTATACCTTATCTAAAACCATTGCTTTAAGCCTAGTTTGGCATTACTCTTTCATATTATCCAATAGCCTTGCTAAATCTCCTTGTCAAAGTTCTTGTAAATGGAAACCTTTCAATTACCCTAATAGAGTAAAGTCTAGTGGATCATGGCCCTGAGATTTTGTGACATATTTCCAGTGTTTCAAATTTGATCTATAATCCCTTGATAAAAATGTTTACTGTTTAAGAGATTTTATTATCAATCGGCATCAGTTTTTGAAATGATTAAAATGTGGATTTTCAGTCCCAAAGGGGGAAAAATGTTTTCTTTGAATAGTGGATCTGGACTGAGACGCGAGTCCTTTCCAAACTTATATTGTAGGCTTAAAAGTTGCCTAGGGATCCCATTAATATTTTAGAACCCACCGAGGTTCGGGATTACTTCGCGGCTGATCACTGGCTGTAATCCATAGCGTCATAAAATGATTTTGATTAAGTTATGATTTTGAAAATGTTTTGATTCAAGCAAATGATGCCATCACCCAAAATTTCATCTCTTGTTATTATTAGTTATATATTCGCATTGTCATTCTTTAATATATATCTCGACTTATGTTTCGTATAGTACTATTTATCACTTATTGAGCATTTGGCTCACTTCTTGCTTTAACCCTGATATTACAGCTAGCAACTATGGTTAGATTCAAGCAGACAACACGTAAGACTTGTGATGTCGATGCGTATGTTCGAGCTTAGGTAGAATAAGAGATAGTTTTGTGTGAGGACTCGATATTAAAATCAGTTGTAATAGATCGTAGTGTTGGGCTGTTCCAAACCCTAAACTGTAAGATCTTGGATTCGGTTATATTTACTTTCTTTTAAATATTGTAATAGTTATATATTGTGTTTGTTAAGTTGGGGGTGTGACAGGTTTTGGTATCAGAGCTACGGTTTAGAGTCCCTGGACAACCCAAATAGGTTATAGGATATATGTATAGGTTATAGATAATATGCGAGAGAGTAGGTTAAGTAAATTTATAATTAATACTCCTCTTATTGGTTTGTCAGCAAAGGGCGCATTCCTCGTCATCCTCTGGGTCGGATGACACTATTGCTTTCTTCGTGTATGCTGAGTTGAGGCGCGAGTTTGACATACTTCAGGGAAAGTATGACCGACTGATAGACCGACTGAAGAACGTGTATCCGGACCGCCGAAACTATGAAGGGAATCCTAAAGAGCAGATGACTGCGAAACTTGAGACTTTGGTTCAGTACGTCAATACTAAGCTTGAGGAAATGTCATCACACCGAGACCGTACCAGTCAGTATATCATTCAGATGGTGGCGAATGAGCTCCTGAGCATTGTGAAGACGCTTCGAGAGGAGAAGACTACCAAGCCCCGTTCTGATGGAGTGGAGCCTTAGTTCTTTCCATTATCTACCTTTCATGTTGTTGTATTATCAGACTTCGTAAAATTCCCAGTTGTTTCCTTTAAATAAGCATGTTGTTCCTAGAATCAGACTTTATCCTGATCTTGATGTATTGAGACCTTTAGATTTCCAATATTATGCACTATCATTCCATTTGCTATCAACTGTTATCTTACGCCTTTATATGCATCACCATATCTGTTTAATTTGAAACTTGACCTCATATGTAAATAAGAATGTCATGCGATACCCTCGAATTATTTCATCATTCATACCTGTTTTGACATAACTCTTATTTCAGGATCATGCCACCCAAAAAGAAGAACCCAACAACCACATCTACCACAGATCCAAATATTCTTCGATTACTAGAAACCTTGCAACATCAAACCAACGCTATAGCTCAACAACAACTAAATCTTCAATAACAATTTGAAAACCAAGATAACCGTGAACCACACCAACCACCTGATCCACCAGTACCACCTCGACAAGTTGTCACTTTCAAGGCTTTTCAGAATGTGAATCCACCTGCATTTCATGATACCACTGATCCAATAATAGCTAACACATGGATTAAGGAAATGGAAAGGGCTTTAAAGTTAGTACAGTTAGGGGACGATCAGAAGACACCATATGCTACTTACTTCTTGAAGGGCGAAGTCATCTATTGGTGGGAATCAGTAAAAGCTATGGAAGTAAATCAGCAAGTTTCTTGGGAAAGATTTAAGAAGTTATTTCTGGAAAAGTATTACCCTAAGTACATGCAGAATCAGATGGAGCTTAAATTTCTTGAGTTGAAGCAAGGGAATATGTCTGTACTGGAGTATGAGAAGAAGTTCACAGAGTTGTCAAGATTTGTGACAAAGTATACCAGCAGTGAGGAGGAAAAAGCAAAGAGATTTCAACAAGGATTGGAGCCTAGGATCAGAGATAGAGTGGCTATGTTTGAGCTTGATACTTATGCAGGAGTAGTACAGAAAGCTGCTTTGAATGAGAACAATGAGATGTAGTCAAGAAAGGAAAGGGATAATAAGAAGAGAAAGGTTCCATTTTATGGAGAAAAGTCTGAAGCCAGAAGTTCACAAGATCGGAATGTAAAGAGGTTTGGATTCCATAAAGGCGGAAATTTTCAAAAGAAGGGGAATTTGGGCAAAAGACAAGAATCGAAAGGGAACAACCAGACAAGTCAAGGACAAGTTGGAGAAAACAGATTCCAGAGACCGGAATGCAAGCATTGTGGAAGAAGGCACCCCGGAGTGTGTAATAAGCTGAGCATGACATGCTATAGGTGCAACCAGAAGGGACATTTGGCAAACGAGTGTAAGATGCCGAAGCCAGGAGTTACATGTTACAAGTGTGGAAAGACTGGACATATAGCTAGGGAGTGCAAGACAACCGGACCAGTCAAAGCTCTAATGAATGTGGCAAGTACCAGTGCAAGCGTGCCAGCCGAGGTATTGGCATTACCTCCACCACCTACAACAACTCCGCAAGCAACAGCAAGGACATTCGATTTGAAAATGAAGGACGTTGTTCAGAACTCTGAGGAGATAGCAGGTAGACTTTTACTAAATAATGTTGAAGCTAAAGTATCAATTGATTCGGGAGCAACGAGATCTTTCATATCAGAACCTTTTGTTGATAAACTTCAATGTGATAAAATGGTTATGAACGAGGTAGTAAATGTGGTAATTGAAAACCAAGAGAAGATTCCTGTGAGTCAATTTTGTCCGAAGTGTGAGATTGATATCTCGGGGTATAAGTTTTCAGGCGACTTGATACTCTTCAAGTTGGGAGAGTTTGATATAATTTTAGGTATGGATTGGTTAGGGAAGAATAACGCCCAGATTAATTGTAAGACCAAGAAAGTGTATTTAAAGATGAAGAGTGGAGAGAAGGTAGTATTTAAGGGACAGAGGCAAGAGCAACTGTTTCTTATAATCGTTCAGGCTAAGAAGCTACTTAGAAAAGGTTGTGAGTCATTCCTAGCTTATGTAGTGGATTCAGAAAAGGGCAACCCCAGCATAGAAGATATTCCCGTAGTTAACGAGTTCCCATATATGTTTCCAGACGAACTACCGGGCTTACCACCAGATCAACAAATCGAGTTTGAGATCAACCTTGCTCCGGGCACAGAACCAGTTTCAAAGGCCCCATATAGGATGGCACCGGCAGAAATGAAAGAGTTGGCAAGCCAGCTACAAGAATTGTTGGATAAGGGAGTGATACAGCCAAGTACGTCGCCATCGGGAGCACCTGTTCTGTTTGTAAAGAAGAAAGATGGAAGTATGTGGCTATGTATAGATTATCGGGAGTTGAATAAGGTGACAATTAAGAACCGCTACCCGCTACCAAGAATAGATGACCTATTTGACCAGCTGAAGGGAGCAAAGTGCTTTTCAAAGATTGACTTGAGATCAGGATGCCATCAATTAAAGATCAAAGAAGAAGATATTCCCAAGACATCATTCAGGACCAGATACGGACATTATGAATTCTTAGTAATGCCTTTTGGATTGACTAATGCCTTGGCAGCATTTATGGATCTGATGAATCGGGTATTTAAAAAGTATTTGGACAAGTTCGTAGTGGTATTCATTGATGATATCCTTATTTATTCAAAGTCGGAAGAAGAACATAAGCAGCATCTATGGATAGCATTGGAGATACTCCGACAAGAGAAGTTGTATGCCAAGTTTTCTAAATGTGAGTTTTGGTTAAAGGAAGTTCAATTCTTGGGACATGTCATTGGAGATGAAGGAGTTAAAGTAGATCCGGCAAAGATTGAGGCGATTATGAGTTGGGAGAGGCCAAAGACACCTACGGAAGTGCGAAGTTTTCTAGGATTGGTAGGGTATTATAGAAGGTTTATCAAGGATTTTTCGAAAATTGCCACGCCATTGACTAAGTTAACCTGGAAGAATCAGAAGTTCGAATGGAATGCAGAATGTGAGGATAGCTTTCAAGAGTTGAAACAGAGATTGGTAACAGCTCCGGTGTTAGTACTACCAGACGACCAAGGAAACTTTGTGATTTTCAGCAACGCTTCACATAAAGGATTGGGATGCGTGCTAATGCAACACAATAAGGTGATCACGTATGCGTCAAGACAGTTAAAACCGCATGAATTAAAGTACCCGACATATGATTTGGAACTAGCCGCCATAGTGTTCGCACTTAAAATTTGGAGACATTACCTCTACGGGGAAAAGTGTGAAATCTATACGGATCACAAGAGTTTAAAGTACATTTTCACTCAGAAGGAGCTCAATATGAGGCAAAGGAGATGGTTGGAATTGATCAAGGACTACGATTGTTCGATAAACTATCATCCTGGAAAGGAGAATGTTGTAGCCGATGCTTTAAGTAGGAAGGAGAGGTTGAATATGATGGTAAAACCAAAGGAACTGTCTGAAGAGATTAAGAAATTTGGATTAGAACTTTGTGATTATGGAATAGTTGAAGAGGTTTGTCGTGCAATGACTTTTCAGCCAACACTAGTGGAAAGGATAAGGAAATATCAGGAAGAAGTAATGGAGAAAGAAAAGAATCAGCTAACTGGAGAAGAGATTGGCACTCAAAGGGATGAGCAAGGTATACTAAGGTTTTCCTCAAGAATTTGGATTCCTCATGAACCTGAATTGAAAAATGAGATCCTACAAGAAGCCCATAATTCAAGATTTTCAATCCACCCGGGGAGCACCAAGATGTATCGGGACTTAAAGCAGAACTTTTGGTGGCCAAATATGAAACGAGACGTGGCAGAATGGGTTGCAAAGTGTTATACTTGTCAGAAAGTGAAGGCAGAACATCAACGACCAAGCGGATTAATTCAGCCCCTAAAGATTCCAGAATGGAAATGGGAAAATATTGCTATAGACTTTATAGTGGGACTACCACAAACGAAATCCGTACATGACGCTATATGGGTTATAGTTGATCGCCTTACGAAGTCGGTGCATTTCCTTCCAATTAATGAGAAGTCATCATTGGACAAATTGGTTCATATGTACGTGCGTGAAATCATACTAAGGCATGGAGTACCCGTATCGATAGTTTCAGACAGAGATCCCCGATTTAACTCGAGATTCTGGAAGCAATTTCAAGAAAGTCTTGGCATGAAGTTGAACATGAGTACGGCGTACCACCCACAGACTGATGGTCAGAGCGAAAGGATAATTCAAACAATCGAAGATATGTTGCGCAGTTGTGCAACCAATTTTGCAGGAAGTTGGGACGACCACTTGCCATTGATAGAATTCTCTTATAACAACAGCTACCACTCCAATATTGGCATGCCACCATACGAAGCTTTGTACGGATGAAAATGTAGATCACCGACAAGTTGGGATGAAGTAGGAGAAGGAAGGATTCTAGCCTCGCAATTGGTATAACAGTTGCATGAGACAGTCAAGTTAATTCAGAAAAAGGTTGTTTACTGCTCAAGATAGACAAAGGAAGTATGCGGATCCAGCGCGTAAGGATGTTAGATTCCAAGTAGGCGAAACCGTTTTGTTAAAGGTGTCACCAAGAAAAGGGTTATCTAGATTTGGCAAGAAAGGGAAGTTAGCACCTAGATATATAGGTCATTTTGAAATTTTGAGTCAAGAGGGGAAGGTGGCCTACGAGTTAGCCTTACCACCTCAGTATCAGCATGTGCATAATGTGTTCCATGTGTCGTTGCTTACAATCCTGACGCCAGCCATGTGATAGAATATGAACCTGTGGAAATTCAGGCAGACCTGTCATTTGTGGAGCAACCTGTCAAATTACTCGACTGGCAAGTAAAGAGTCTTAGGAATAAGTCAGTAAAGTTAGTGAAAGTACTTTGGAGGAACCCCAAGGTCGAAGAATCAACTTGGGAGTTAGAGTCTGATATGCGTTCCCGGTATCCTCATCTGTTCTCTTAGATTCTGGGGACAGAATCCCTTAAGGGGGAGAGGATGTTATGACCGGCATTTTGTGTAATATTAATTTTGAACTTGGTATAATATTAAGAGCCGAATGTAAATATACTTAATGGTTGTACGTTGTGTGAATGAAAATTTCTGCATTTTAAATTTGCTTTCTATAGTATATGATTTTTCAAAGCAAGAGTTTATTTATTTCCCTTATTTTTGATTTTTAAGGAATATTCTAAACCTTGGAGAAATTTTCTCTTAAAAGTTATTTTATTCACAAATTTCAAAAGTGATTTTATAAAATTTCTAAAATTCCAAGTTATTTTATGGTATAAATTTTATAATTTTTGAACTTGTATTTTATTTTAAAAAAATAAATATTTATAAATTTTATTTGTTATAATTAGCAAATTACTTAGAAGCCCTTGCATGCAAATCACCCTTCTATTCTCTCAAAGGGCAAAGAAGACCTTTCCAACCCCACTAACTCATGTGTTGATTACCAAATTACCACACTAACCTTGCATGCAAAATGGCCTAACTTTAGCTAGAGGTCATTTTTGTACATTCTCATTTCCACTCATTCTTTTTGCCAATAAAACCAAAAACAAAGTGGGAGAAGTCATTTTCACTCACTCCACACTCCAACACACCTCATTTTTCTCTCCTCCCCTCCCTCCCTTGTTGCTCTCGGCCGAAGCCCCCCATCCCCCACTCCCTTCCATTTTTCATTTCATTTCTCATCTTGCCTAGTGTAAATATTCTACCTACATTCATTTTATACACTTCCCAAGAGTTTTGTGACTTGGGAATTAAAGTTTCATGGTTGCATGTGTAGTTCTTGTGTGATCTCCAAAGAGAAACTCTTGATTCTTGTGAATTCAAGAGCTCTCTATGAGATACATTTTATATATGTGCTAACTAAGTGTTTTATGAAGAAACCATGCTTTAAAATCCTTTACATGCTACTGAAATTTCATTATATATTCATGTTTAGCCATGCATTCTAGTTTTAAGATGTTAAAATGATGATCAACCATGTTTTGCATGCTACTCTTTTCGAAATCATGTTGCTATGTCTTAAAATCTATAAATATATGTGCTTAAAATAGATTATTTCCATGATAAATTTTTATTAATAATTAAGAGAAGATATATTTCATGAATATTAAGGATGAGTAATAGGTACAAGTCGAATTTGCAAGCATTTAAACTTTATGCTTTAGCCGAAATCTTTTTAAGTGTTTTCCATAAGTTGCATGTTATATTTTTAGTTGCATGTTGTTGTTCTTGGGCATGGATGATCTTCCCACCTGTTGGGGGCACTATTTTACGTCATTAAGGCACTAGGTTTGCTTTGGTAAGGGTTGGATGCTTGGTTATTAAGGGGGAGTTAAGGTGGAAAGGGATTAGTTAGTGTTTGCCTTTTTCCAGAATTGATGCACTAGTTAATGGGGAAGTTTTGAATGAGCATTTGTTGTGCACTTTGAGGCCCAACCCACCAGAAGCTATAACTAGGAGTATATAAATGGTTTTAGGTGTTTTTTGGAGGTTTATAAGTCGTTTGGTTAGGTGCACGAGTGGAATCACAAAATCTGTCCAGCAGGGGACAGTTTTGTTGTAACTTAGAAATAGGAAGTTTTGACCATGTCATGGGTAGGCCCTCATTAGGCCCTGTTGGGACTTAGTTAGAGGGAGTGTCAGAGGAGTTTTTCCATCCATAGTTCATAAGATTTGAGTTAGAACCATGTGTCACAAGTTAGTTCAAGTCAGGGCGTTTTCTGCCCAGAAAAACAGGGGAACCATGGACTTTAAGCTTAGGTCCAAGGAGGCCCAAGCTAGGCCCTTGAGCCACATCAAGTTTGGGAGATGCCTTAAGGTTAGAAGAGTCTAGTGTAGAAGTTTTGGAGGTAAACTTGTAGTGTAAGAGTGTCTAATGCACTCAAGAAACCATAGATGTCATTCTGAAATTTACCTTAGTGAGCACTTTCACTTATCACATAGTTTTAGAGCACTTATGCGTGAGACCTAGGTTGACCACTATAGTTGAAAGATAGCATAAAGCCAGTAGAGTGAAATGCCCAAGTGAGGGTCAATAAGTTTTGGATAGTTTAGTAAAGGCACATCGAGTTAGGAGGCCAACATTTGGAGACTTTGTCTAGTTTATCGATCAAGTGACTTCGTTGGGGATCGAGATCATCCAAGCCTAGTGTTGCATTATGGTGTGTGTGATATTATTTGGTATTAAAATATAATATTTCAGTATATGTGGCTATGTGTACTATTGTATTTATAAGGTGATTATAAATTTCGTGCATAAAGGCCTAAGTGCCATTTGTGTTTAATTTTTGGTTGTAAATAGGTTGAGTTGGTGAGAATATATTATAATGAGGTTATTATTATTTATGTAGGATCTCGAGACGAGGGTAAACTTGCCATAAAGGTCTAGTAAAGCTTCCAGTTGCTCCTACTTTCCAGTCCAGTCCAGCCTTTCTCAAGGCAAGTGTCCTTCCCTTGTAAACTTATATTGTGCAAGTGATTCAACCTGCTTTTTTCATTTACACTGCAAATGTGTGATAACTAGTTCCTATATATATATGAAGCGAGTATCCTGATTTATCTTGGTATACCCGGACCCAGTGATTCTCAAATCTATCTTCGTATTATATAGAAATGCCATGAACCTTCAAGTACCTATTGAAAGTAGATCAAAAGTCATACCATGCTAGTATACCAAAGTAATGGTGATGCCATGATAAAATAGAGATTTTTTATAATACTTTATTGATCCTTTTGATTATCATGCTATTGAATCCTGAGAAATATTGATATTGCACCCTGATGCTTTGATTCAACTCTTGTAATAACCTCGATAGAAACTTTATCTTGATACCTAAAAGCCAATCATTTCTTAAAGTTATTCATGATTGTTTGATAACCATATCCTTACCCTAAATCTTGATACCCTGTTATACCTTGAGCCGATGATCACTTTCTTTGTATTTTAACACCTCTATCATACTTGGAACCAGTAATGCTTATCTTCTTGATGTTCTAATACCTATACCTTATATAAAACCATTGCTTTAAGCCTAGTTTGACATTACTCTTTCATATTATCCAATAGCCTTGCTAAATCTCCTTGTCAAAGTTCTTGTAAATGGAAACCTTTCAATTACCCTAATAGAGTAAAGTCTAGTGGATCATGGCCCTGAGATTTTATGACATATTTCCAGTGTTTCAAATTTGATCTATAATCCCTTGATAAAAATGTTTACTGTTTAAGAGATTTTATTATCAATCGGCATCAGTTTTTGAAATGATTAAAATATGGATTTTCAGTCCCAAAGGGGGAAAAATGTTTTCTTTGAATAGTGGATCTGGACTGAGATGCGAGTCCTTTTCACACTTATATTGTAGGCTTAAAAGTTGCCTAGGGATCCCATTAATGTTTTAGAACCCAGCGAGGTTCGGGATTACTTCACGGCTGATCACCGGCTGTAATCCGTAGCGTTATAAAATGATTTTGATTAAGTTATGATTTTGAAAATGTTTTGATTCAAGCAAATGATGCAATCACCCAAAATTTCATCTCTTGTTATTATTAGTTATATATTCGCATTGTCATTTTTTAATATATATCTCGATTTACGTTTCGTATCGTCTGTTTATCACTTGTTGAGCATTTGGCTCACTCCTTGCTTTAACCCTGATATTACAGCTAGCAGCTATGGTTAGATTCAAGCAGACACCACGTAAGACTTGTGATGCCGATGCGTATGTTTTAGCTCAGGTAGAATAAGAGATAGTTTTGTGTGAGGACTCGATATTAAAATCAGTTGTAATAGATGATAGTGTTGGGCTGTTCCAAACCCTAAACTGTAAGATCTTGGATTCGGTTATATTTACTTTCTTTTAAATATTATAATAGTTATATATTGTGTTTGTTAAGTTGGGGGTGTGACATTTTGTAGTAGACAATAGTCTCCACTCCCTTGAGCTTCAGAGTTTGCAAAAACTTCTAAGTGTCTTTACTTCCTCCTTGAATCAGAACATCAGAATTTGATATCAGATTTTGATTATCAGAACTTGCTATCAGAGCTTGAGCATTTACATCTTCAGAACTTGTCTTCTTTTGTATAGAAGATTTTCTAGCATCAGAAATTAGTTTCCTTGAAGAAACTTTGCTGCTTTGCCCTTGACCTTGACCCTTGACCTTGCTAGGGTTTCCCTGGTCATCCTCATTGTCATCCTTTTTCTTCATAATTTGACTAGTTGAGCCTTTAGACTTAACTACCTTCTCCCCCTTTTTGGCATCATCTAGTAGTAGGAGAGAGAGAAGAAGTTCTACTGAAGATTGAATTTCATTTAGTTGAGCTTATTGAGAGGCTTGATTCTTCAGGACCTCAGTAATTTGGGCATGTTGGTTTTCTTGAACCTTCTCAATAGCTTCAACTTTCTCATGTATAGGTCTGATAAACCTCTTTTTGTCTAGCTTGATCTCCATATCCAGCTTATCTGCTTTTTCCAGAAGTTTGTCAACTTTTTCATGAGTTGTGGAGTGCAGACCTTGAAGATGTTTAGTACTTAGAGCTGTGACTTTGAGTTGTGTCTTGAAATCAGAGTTTGTTAACAACTCATCAGCTTTAGCAATATGCTCTGTCAGAACTTTTGAGCTTGGAATGAAATCAGATTTATTCCACTTCTTGGTCCACTCAACCCCTCTGTGAATTTCTTCCCAAGGAACAGGAGCTTCTTTTTCAATAAACTTTTGAATCAATGCCTCCTTTACAAGAATGAAAGCATTTACAGGAGCACCGTCTCCAGAACTTGCTAACATCTCTTCATCTTCTGATAACACCAGAGTTTGTGTAACTGAAGGAGATGCTTTAGCAGCTTCATCTAAATTCTGATTTTCAGGTTCCAGATCCAGAATTGGTGTAGATGGTAACTCAGCCTGTAAGACTGGAGAAGTAACAGTAGATGGCTGAGCTGCAGTTGGAGCTTCCAGATAGAGCATAGTTGGAATGTTCAGCGTGTGGATGTCAATTTCAGGACTTAATCCTGAATCTTCGACTGTTGTTTCTTTAACTGGAGAGACAGGAGGTGTAATCACTATTTCTGGAATAGTGTCTTTAGCTTGAGGTGGGGATGGCAAAGCTTCAATTACAATAGGTTCTCATGAGATCATAGATTCCTGATCCTCTTCCTCAGCTTCTTGAGTATCCTCAGAATGAGGTTGTGCCAAATGGCTTCCTGCTCTCTGTTTCTTTGATCTCCTGGATAGTGAAGGAGTTGCCTAAGCCGTATCAGAACTTATAGTTCTTTTCCTCTTCAAAATATATGAACCCTTAGCTTCAGTCTTTTTCTGATGGTTTGATCCTTCAGCTTCAACTGTCACATGTTCTGATGTATGAACCTGGACTTGCTCCTCTTCTTCATCATACTCATCCCTTTAGTATCATCCTTCTTCTCCTTGATGGAGATTTAGGAACTGATTTTGCTCTTGAAGGTTTGGGTCTTGATGTTGTAGCAGATGGTTGTGGGTGAGAGGATTGTACTGGTTTGAAATATGTTCTGATGGTAGGTTGTGGTTGTGGTTGAGAAGTTTGAGATGTTTGTGTAGTGGTTGTAGGTGCTAATGGAAGTTGGGATGGTTGTACATCAGGATATATGGCAGTATAGGTGTTTGGATCAGAGTTTACTAAGACATGTTTGACTGATTGAGGAATTTGGAGGGGTCTTAGTACAGTCTTGTTATTATCAGTAGATAATAAGTCAGTGAAAGCCCTTTTTGCAAGTTTAAAGGGTTCAATTGTCTCACTAAAATTACGATTTGCTGACTCATTATGGGTATAACACCAAAGTTGGAGCACTTGTTGGCAAAAGTTTTTGTAATGCAGTCAAAGAAAAAACACCACTCCCTCCTGATGTGGGGTCTCTTCAATTGTCTCATCTTTTCCAAAGACTTTTCATAGCCCAGATTTGCCATCATTTGCTGAAGGGCCGGCTCCTCAACTGATAAACTGAAAGTGCAGTCTTCTGGCAAATGTAGTGCTTGTCGAACAGTTGACAAAGTCACCACATGCTCATCCTCCCATGTTGTATATATGATGTTTGGGGACCCATGTGCACCACCATCATCATATACTCCTGACTTCCAAAACTCCAGAATTTGCTTCCCTGAGAGAGCCTGGGGTTGGGTCAGTGCATAGCCAATTTCACTTCGAGATAGAAAATCTTGGATGAAGTGAAGTTCTGATGGAGCATCATCCTTGGAAAGAATAGACATGTAGTTATTAGGAACAAACTTGGCTTCATCATAGATTAGATCTTTTGGTGCCATTTATGTAAAGAAATAAACGAGAAAATGTTTGTTTGCAAGGTGTTTGATAAAATACCTGTAAGAAAAATGGCTTCAGAGAGAGAGAGAATAAAAGAGATTAGAGAATAAAAAAGTAGGTAAAAGATTGTAAAACCTTTTAACTCCCATATATATACTCTCTCCACTCAACAGCTCATTTTGGAAGTAAAAAAGACACTTTACACCTGTTAGCCAGTAAATAGTTAAAGCAGTAGTTAGTGGGCACGAGAAATAAGCAGTAATTATTGTGCACATGCAATTGTCAAGGCAAACACATTTCCCACTAACGAAATGATTATGACTGTTTTTATCTCACTAAATTATTTTCTGATAAAATATGACTGTTACAGTAAGACCACAAATAAGTCAAGTAAATAAATAATGCCACATAAGCATTAGAGTTTCCATCAGGATTTGCATCGGAACTTGACTATTATTCTAATTTAACGGTCATCAGAATATGGCTTCTGTACTCAAAAAATATATGTCTATTTCTGTGATTCTTCATACAAATACTGACTTGTTTCTTCAGAGTTTAATCATTAGAACTTTCATCAGAACTTGTCCTCAGAATTTATGCAAATAATATTTAACTGTTTGTCAGAAACAACTTGATCACCACAGTAATTTTCATCATTCATATGGAGTGAGAGTGTGTGCATTTGCAATTGATCAGATAAATATTAAAGTCTGATAAACTTCAGTATATCTTAGAAATAAGGCATAACTAAGAAAAGTGCTTAAAATCTGTCTTTAATTTTGAAGTCTACTATAAAATAAATTTATGCAAGAGTCCACCTCAACTGTTTGTGCTCATTTTATGCATCTTTTGACATTCTTTTTACAGTGGCTTCTTAGTGTAAGTGAGTCACAACTACTATCAGAATTTATGCTATTATCAGAGTATTTATCCAGTAATCAGAGAATGGGAAAAGTCACCAAGAAAAATTTATTTGCTTTTCTAATGCATATAACTTAATACCAGCAATGCACTTGGGTCTTCCCTTTCACATATTTACTCTAGATCTCAAAGGAGTACCTGACTTCAATTTCTTTTCTTTTCTTCAAATAAGTGAGGTTTATCAAGCATGTAGTTCATCCTTAAGATTTACTGACATCAGAATTTGACAGATAAGAAGCAAAAATCTAGTTTGTGACTTAGTAATAAGATACACAAAGTAAATTTGACTAAGCTCAAAATCAGAATTTGTATGTGTAATTGATTTCCACATAAATAACTAATTCAAACATGGGATTTCTAGTATGTTAAGGACTACTAGGTCAACATCTAGCACAATAATCCTCATTGGATTGAATAGTCACGGAACATTCAAAACACTATCAGAGTATATAGAATCACATCAGATAACAATCAGTATTTAATAATTTACAGTTTAAGCACATATTACATGGAGATAAGACAATCTGTAAACACTGATCATAAAGTCTGATGCATGAGAACAAAAACTAAACAGATTTTGAGAAAGAACCTGCAACCATTCCAAGTTCATTTACCAGTCTTGTAAAAGTAGCTTCACATAGTGGTTTGGTGAAGATATCTGCCAGTTGTTGATCTGTTGGAATAAAATACAATTCCACTGTACCTTCCATCACATGTTCCCTTATGAAATAGTACATAATACTGATATGCTTTGTCATTGAGTGTTGAACTGGATTACCTGTCATAGCAATAGCACTTTGATTATCATAGTAAATGGGTATTTTAGAAAATTCTAACCCATAGTTCAGTTACTGATTCTTCATCCAAAGAATCTGTGCACAACAGCTTTCTGCAACAATATATTTGCTTCTGCAGTTGATGTGGAAATTGATTTCTATTTCTTGCTAAACCAAGAAACCAATATGCCTCCAAGAAATTGGCACTTCCACTAGTGCTTTCCCTGTCTATTTTGCATCCTACAAATCTGCATCTGAGTAACCTATTAGCTTAAAATCTGATTCTCTAGGATACCACAATCCTAGATCAGTTATACCCTTGAGGTACCTGAAAATTCTTTTCACAATTATTAGATGAGGTTCGCTTGGATCAGCCTGAAATCTTGCACAAAGACATGTAGCATATATAATATCAGGTCTACTAGCAGTTAAATAGAGTAAAGAGCCAATCATACCTCTGTAGTTAGTAATATCTACTGATGATCCAGTATCTTTATCTAACTTGGTTGCAAACCTTTCACAGAGTTTGGCATTTGTAGAACCAAAGATGATATCATCAACATATATATGTACCAAAAGTAAGTCAATTCCATGGTTAAGGTAGAACATTGTTTTATCAATTATGCCTCTGTGAAATCCACTTTCTAGAAGGAATTGAGCTAGAGTTGCATACCATGCTCTTGGAGCTTGCTTAAGGCCATAAACTGGGTTGTCAAGTTTGTAGACATGATTTGGAAATTTTGGATCTACAAATCCTGGAGGTTCTTCAACATATACCTCTTCTTCCGATTCTCCATTGAGAAAAGCACTTTTCACATCCATTTAAAAGACTTTAAACTTCTTGTGAGCAGCATAAGCCAAAAAGATTCTTATGGCTTCCAATCTAACAAATGGTGCAAATGTTTCATCATAATCAATACCCACCTATTGAGAGTAACCTTTAGCAACTAGCCTTGCTTTGTTTCTTGTAATTATGCCATCACTGTCAGTTTTATTTCTAAACACCCATTTTGTGCCAACAATTGATCTGTTCTTTCGTCTTGGCACTAGGGTCCAGGCTTTATTTTTTTCAAATTCATTTAACTCTTCTTGCATTGCTTGCACCCAATCAGCATCTTGAAGAGCTTCTTCCACTTTCTTTGGTTCAGTCTGAGATAGAAAGGAATGATAGATACATTGATTTGATGTTGCAGTTCAAGTTCTGACACCTGCTTCAGGATCTCCAATTATTAAGTCAGGTGTATGTGCTTTAGTCCACTTCCTTGCAGATGGAAGTTGTTCTCTAGAACTAGATCCTCATCCATGATCCATGCTGTCTTCATCAGCATTTTCTGATGCTCCCCCCTGAAGTTATGCTCTCTAAAATTTCAGAATTTGAGTTGGATCCTTCAGGAATTGAAGAATCAGAGTTTCCAGAATTATCAGAATTTGGCTCATCAGAACTTGATGAATCAGAACTTGAAGAGCCAGTGACAGGTTCTGATGCTTCTTGAGAGTCTTGAGTTGTGGTAGGATCATCAGCTTGCTCCCCCTGAACAGGTGCATTTTCCCTTGGAGTAATTACCACAGTTTTAATGACATCAGAATTTAACCCGTTAGAACTTACAGGATCAGGATTTATGTCATCAGAATTTACAGAATCAGAATTTAAATCTTCATTTTCAAATCTCAGCTGATCATGATCATTGAAATCTTCAAGTCTGGTAATCTTTTTATCATCAAAGATATATTGATAGATTCCATGACAACCCTTGTTCTTAAATTGTAGACTCTGAAGGATTTTGTGGAAAGTGGATATCCAATAAAAATTCCTTCATCACATTTTAGATCAAATTTTGACAGCTGTTCAGGATGAGTCTTAAGAACAAAACACTTATATCCAAATACATGAAAGTATTTCAGATTTGGCTTCTTTTTCTTCACCATCTCATATGGTGTTTTTTCATGCTTGTTTATAAGTGTAGCACTCTGTGTAAAACAAGCAGTCTGCACAGCTTCAGCCCAAAAGTAGGTTGGCAGCTTTGCTTCATCAAGCATAGTTCGTGCAGCTTCAATGAGAGTTCTGTTCTTTCTTTCTACAACTCCATTTTGCTGTGGATTTCCAGGTGCAGAAAATTCCTGCTTAATTCCATGCTCTTTGTAGAACTCTTCCATGATTGAATTCTTGAACTCAGTTCTATTATCACTTCTTATTATTTAAACAGAATCTTTGACCAACCTATCCAGCTGTCTGACATGATCAATTAGAGTAGATGCAGTTTCATTCTTCTTGTGCAAGAAATACACCCAAGTGTATCTTGTGAACTCATCCACTATAACCATAACATATTTCTTCTTTACAATTGACATGACATTGACTGGACCAAATAGATCAACATGCAGTAAGTGATAAGGCTCAAGAATTGAGGATTCAGTTTTGCTCTTAAATGAAGATTTTCTTTCTTTTGCCTTTTGACATGAATCACAAAGGCCATCAGGAGCAAATACTGATTTTGGCAGTCCTCTCACAAGATCTTTCTTTACTAGCTCATTTATGTTGTTGAAATTTAAATTAGAGAGTCTCTTGTGCCAATTCCAGCTTTATTCAATTGATGCTCTACTCAACAGACAGATTGCAGAACCATCAGAGTTTTTTGAAAGTCTTGCTTCATATATGTTACCATGCCTGTAACCTTTCAGAACTACTTCTCCTGTAGAATTACTTACAACTTCACAGTGTTCTTCAAAGAAATCCACATGATAACCTCTGTCACATATTTGACTCACACTTAGCAGATTGTGTTTAAGTCCTGAGACAAGAGCTACTAATTTAATGATGACATTCCAAAGATTGATATTGCCATATCCCAGAGTTTTTCCCATGTTGTCATCTCTATAAGAAACTCCTGGGTCAGCTTTCTCCACAAAGTCTGATAGCAGGGCTTTATATCCAGTCATATGTCCTGAATATCCACTGTCCAGGACTAGGATGTTTTTCCCGTTGCCCTGCAATCACAAAGATCACTATTGGTTAGTTTTAAGGACCCGGTCTTCCTTGGATTCTTTGGCCTTTTTCAGTTTGTTAGCATTTGCAGCGGATTTAATTTCAGAGTTTATGCTAACATGCTATTTATCAGACTTTATATCAGACTTTGCATAAGAATTTACACTAGAAGGAATTACACTACTTTCTTCAAAGAAGGTTGTATTTGATAATAATCATAGTACAAACTATGATATTTCTTACAAGTATAAATGGAATGTAATAAATACCACAATGAAAACAAGGATTTTGTTGTTTAAACCTAACAGACTGAATCTTAACTCCTGATTTAGGAGGTAAAGAGTTTATATCTTTATTTTTCCTGTAAAAAGAAGCAAGATGGTTAGAGTTTCCACAGTTGTAACATTTCTTTCTAGGAGCATTAGGAACAGGCATATAATTATTGCTTTTATTCACACCTTCCTTTCCATTCCTATTTTTCCTGGCTTCCTTCTCCTTGTTCACATTTCTAATCTCTTTCAGCTTATGCTTAAGCTGCTTCTTAGTCATTAAGCTCATGTTTACTTCAGCTGGTTTATCCTGTTTTAATTTGTCAGAAGTGACTTTTCTTTTACTTCTGTCTTAGAATCTTTCATCTTTTCAGAATCAGACATAACAGTTTTTGTTACAAATTTAACAGGATTTACCTTTGGTTTAGCAGTCTGTTTAACACAAATTGGCTCAATTTGTACAGTTCCTTTCTCACTTTTATCATCTCCATAACCTAAGCCCTCTTTTCAGTTTCCACTACTTAGTATATTTTGAGTTGTTCTGCCAGAGTTAGTCCAAGTTCTGATGATCTCTCTTTCCTTTCCTAAATCAGTTTTTAAAGATTCATTTAATTTTAGCACTTCATCTCTAACATACAAAGCCTCATCTCTTTCTTTCTTAGTTTGATGAAGAAAAACTAACTCCTTTTCTAAATAGTCATTTCGGTTTTTAAGGGCAAGACTTTCAGATGTTAATCTTTCATATGTTAAAGTCTGATCTCTAAAACTAATGAACATGGTTTTAAGGTATAATCTCAACTCAGTAATATCATCAGTATAAAAAGCAAAGTTTGAGGTACCTTCAATTCAGCAGTGTCAGTACTGCTATCAGCATTTGCTATCAAGGCATAGTTCACCTCATCTTTAAAATCTAATGTGTATGTCCAGCTTTTCTTCTTTGTGACAAGTTCCTTGCCTTTATCACTTTTTCCTTTCCTGCAGTCAGGAGATATGTGGCCTCTTTCACCACAATTGTAGCATTTGACATTTGAGTTGTCTCCTCTGTCAGACTTTTCTCCTTTGCCTTCAGAATTTCTGAATCCTTTCTTATCAAAACTTCCACCTTTCCCGAAAAACTTCTTGCCCTTTCTGAATTTCTTGTAGGCTATCTTTGTGATACCCTTCACCATAAGAGCACACAGTTGCATCATCTCTGCATCAACATCAAATTCTGATAAACTTTCAGTTTCTGAATCATCATCATCAGAATATGATGAATCTGAATCAGACTTTATGATGACAGCCTTTCCTTTGCCCCTCTTTGAGAAAACCACTTTAAGAGATTCCTCCTCAGCTTTAAGAGCAACTGTCCTTGACTTTCTTCCATGCCTCTTGCTCCTTTGATCCATCTCAAGTTCATGAGTCTTGAGCATACCATAAATTTCATCAAGAGTAGTTTCAGTAAGGTTATAGTTGTCTCTTATGGTAGTAGACTTCAAATCCCAATTTTCAGGAAGAGCTAAAAGGAATTTTAGACTTGAATCTTCATGATCATATTTCTTTTCCACCAGTGACAGATCATTCAAGAGTTTGGAAAACCTGTCATATAAATCAGTTAATGACTCATCAGCTTTTAAGTCAAAGTGCTCATACTCTTGAGTGAGTATAGTCCTCCTGTTCTTTTTGATTGCATCAGTTCCCTGGCATCTTGTCTCCAAAGTATCTCATATCTCCTTTGCAGTCTTACATCCAATTACCCTGTTTGACATGACATTATCAATTGCACTATGCAGCAAATGCCTTACCATTGCATCCTTGGCAATAGATGATATATCTTCAAGTGTGTATTCACCTCTCTCCTTTGGTATGGTCTTTGCTAGTTGATCAGCAACTGCAACAGAGAGCTTGATAGGCTTATATGGTCCTTCATTAATTTTATCAAGGTACTCTGGATCTGTAGCTTCCAGAAATATAGCCATCTTCACTTTCCATATAGGATACTCAGATGCTCTCAGTATGGGAACCCTAATAGTCTCATATCAACTGTGGGTTTGAGTGTTTTAAGTTTTTTGAGTTTTGGTGGGCTTAGTTGGAGTTTGTGTTTCTTCAGACATGATTGTTTGTTTGGATCTTACTGTATGTGTGTTAACAGATAGGCTCTGATACCACTTGTTAGGTCACACAACACTATAAAAAAGGGTTGAATATAGTGTTTATATAATCAAATCGATTTCAACACAAGTATGTAACAAAGATCAAGTATATTCAAATAGACTCTGTTACAATAGAACTGTTATTCTCTCTCAGTGATGAACAATATCACTAAGAGCTGCTAGGTTACAATGTATAATCTTCTCGATAATGATAACACATATAGTGTAAACCCTAAGTTGTGTTTATATAGTACACAGTTACAAGATATCTTCTAATTGATATGGAATATAATTCTGTCTCCTAAAATATATAAATCAGATATCTTCTACAAGTATAGTCCTCTAACTCTTCATGCATATCTTCTTTCATTTTAGTCCAGATCTTCTCCTGTAAATTAGCCGCATTCCTTATCTGAAGTCTTCCCGCACTTAAGTCCTATTCTGATATTAAGTTCTGACTTCAGTAAGTTCTGATAACTCCTGTTGTTAAGTTCTTGAAACTAAACATAAATCAGATTAGACATGACATCTCAAATATATCTAACAATGGACATTATGTTCACTGGTCCAAAGATATCCAAGTGTAGCATGTGATATGGCTCAGGAATAGAGAATTCTGTTTTGCTTTTGAAAGATACTCTTCTTTGTTTGGACTTTTGGAAAGCATCACAAAGACCATCAGATGAGTATAGCATATTTGGTAATCCTCTTACCAGCTCCTTCTTGGAAAGTTCATTGATTGAATTGAAGTTGAGATATGAGAGCTTCTTGTGCCAGTTCCAGCTCTCATCTACTAATGCCTTTGAGATAAGGCAAGTAGCTTCTTTCTCAAGACTTTCATGTAGTCTTGCTTCATATATGTTACCATGTTTGAATCATATCAAGACATTTTTCTTTGATTTGTTATGGACAACTTCACAATGTGAGTCATGGAATACCACATGATAACCTCTGTCAGCGATTTAACTGATGCTGAGAAGATTGTGCTTTAGTCCTTCCACCAGAGCTATATTCTATATTGCTATCTTTCCAATTATCAAGTTGCCATATCCCAGAGTGTGTCCTACATTTTCATCTCCATAAGATACATCTGGGCCAGCTTCTTCTCAAATTCTGACAGCGGGGATTTATTTCTAGTCATGTGTCCTGAACATCCACTATCCAAGACAAGTGTATTTTTCTTGTTTCCCTGTAGTCAGGGGAATAATTAATTAGAAGGATTTTTAAGGGCCCACACTTGTTGGGCCCTCTTTTTGGACAACTTAAGCCTTTGTGAGCCAGGAGTACTTCTGAAAGTTTTTCCTTTATCAGGATTTATCTTGTCATAAGCAGATTTAGTAGAACCAAGAAAATTGAGCACACAAGCAACTTTATTAAATTTAGGCAAAGCTTCATAATAGTTGTGATACAGCTTATGATAGGAACTAAAAGTATAAATCGAATGCAAACTACTACCACAATGAAAACAAGGATTTTGTGGTTTATAAAATACTGATCTACCCCTAACATCAGACTAAGGAATAGTAGTTTTCATTTTCTTACTCCTCCTGTAATCAATAGCAAGATGATTAGTATTACCACAGTTAAAACAAGTTTTACTAGGAGTATCGGGAACAAACTTATAATCAGAATCCTTAGAAATACCTTGCTTACCATTCCTGTTTCTTTTAGGACTTTTTACTTGAGGCTTGTTAGTAACCTCAAATAATTTCTTTTTCAGTTGTCTTTTAGACAAAAGTCCTATGTTCTTTTCTTTCTTAACAGTCTTAATGGTTTCCTTGTTTTCCTTTCTTTGAGATTTATCACTTACTAATTTTTCTTGTGTTGCTGATGTTGAACCCCTTTCAAAGATGGATTTGGGTTCATCAGCTTCTGGGGAGATAAACTTAACAGGAGATTTAAGGGTAATCTCATTTTCAGCGTCAACATCCTTAATTCCATCTACATAACCAAGACATTCTTTCCAGTTTTTCTTACATATCATCTCATGAACCTTTTTTCCTGAGGCAGTCCAGGCATTAAGAGTTTTCCTCTCATTTTCTAATTCATTTTCTAACATACTGTACTTATCTTCTAGTACATTTGCTGTATGTTTATCTTTCTCACATTCTTTCTAAATTTCAATCTGATTTACTAAGTTAGACTCCAACTGATCATTCCTAGACTTTAACATTTCATTTTCAGTTAACAGTCTATTTTTCTCTAGAATCTTATTTTTAAAATTAGCATGGAGAGACTTAAGAATAGATTAAATTCAGATATATCTTCAGTATCAAAAGAGAAGAAAGGAGTTGATACCTTAGACTCAGAGGAAGCAGGATCATCAAAGCTAGCCATCAGTGCATAGCATGTGTCTTCATTTTCAGAATCAGAGGAGTCCATCCAATTTTTGCTTGAGTAATCAGGGCTTTGTTCTTCCCTTTGTCATGCTTTGTCTTCTTGCACTCTGTAGAAAAGTGGCCAGGTTCATCACAGTTGTAGCACTTGGTTTTTGTCCTGTCTACCTTTCCAGCTTTAGAGTCCTTTCGATCTCTTCTTCCTGTTGACTTCCTTTCACCTCCAGTGAACTTCTTCCTAAAGCTTTTATTCTTCTTAGACTTCCTGAATTGCATCCTCTTGAAGCCCTTAACCAGCAATGCAACCATTTTCATGACATCAAAATCGGTCATGTTCTCATTAGATTCAGTATCAGTATCATCATCAGGATTTGATGATGAATCATCAATATTTGATTCTGGCAGATTGTTCTTCTTCCTTGTAACTTCAACAAACCTTTCTTTTGAAGCTTTATCATTCACTTTCAAAGCAACTGATTTTCCTTTGTTGCTTTTCCTCTCCTTCCTTTACTGGATTTCCAAGTTATGAGTTCTCAGCATGCCATAGACCTCATCCAGAGTGATTATTTCCAAATCATACTAATGTCATATGATTGAAGTCTGAGACTCCCATTCTTCATTCAAGGCTCTCAGAAACATAGTGTTTGAATCCTCTCAATCATACACCTTTCCCACCAATGACAGATTGTTGAGCAGGGTCATAAATCTATCATAAATATTAGTGAGACTTTCATCAGGCTTGGCCTCAAAGTGTTCATATTCTTGAATCAGAATAGTCGTTCTGTTCTTCTTGATGCCATGGTTCCTTGACATTGAGTTTCAAGTGCATCCCAGATCTCTTTGGCAGTCTTGTAGGTTATAACCCTGTTTGACATCACAGAATCAACACTGTTATGTAAAATATTTCTTACCTTTGCATCTTTCAACACATCTACTTTCTTTTCTGGTGTCCACTTACTCTTCTTCTTCAACTGGTAATGTTCGGCAACAGTAGGAGTTGCAGGCACCAGTTTTGTTGGCATGTAGGGTCCATCATTAATTACGCTGAAATAATCTGGATTTGTAGCTTCCAGATGCATGAGCATTTTCACCTTCCATGTAGGATATTCAGTCTTTTTCAGAATGGGGATTTTAATACTTTCATACTTGTTCAGAGACATGTTTAGATCGCTTCTGATTGTAAGTTTATCAGTTTGTTGTGATACTAATTGTTGCCTAGTAAAGAAACAATTGTTAAATGGGGGTTGGACATAATTGTATAAATGTTTCGAACAAGTATAAAAATATAACAGTTCTTTATATTTCTGATAAAAACTGTTACAAATTCTCTCAAGAAATACTGATGTTCTTGAGAGCTGCTAAGTCGTACAATACTCGAGATTCACACAATGTGATGACCTAAACTGTGTTTATATAATACACAGCTTCAACAAATCAGTCTAGGATATGCATTATCAAATACTAACAAAAAATAATACATATCTCTAACTGAATATACAAAGTCCTATCACTCAGAATGAACAGATATCCATCCCTTAAAATAAGGAACAAACTCAATCTTCACAACAGACTGCTCTTGAAATACTAATGCTTCTGCAGATACTGATGGGCATCAAGTCTGGATGGCACATCAAATCCTAATGACATCCAGAACAGCCAGATCCTGAGCTTATTCTGATAATTGAGAATCAGCATATAACACATAATAAATATCACTTGAACGATAAGTGAAGGTAGGGATACTTGCCTGGTATGTTTGGTAACCTTTTACTATAACCCTGGCCTACAACTGCTGGCTACTGAATCCGTCTAATCCTTGACTTCACTCCTTGCTACTTGATTCTATAAACAAAAGGACTATCTTAATTGACATAACCAAACTCAATTGACGTAACTATACGTCTTGACATCTACCCGATCGTTTATAACTAATCATGGGATTTTAAAACTGTAAACAGATAGCATGCATACCATATAGCACGTAATCATGGTATTCATATACCACTTAATCATATATTTCATGCAACACATAAATCAGATAATCAAAAGATTGGTCTCAGTACATTCAGAACTGAGATCAGGTTAATAACAGGGTTTAACGATTAAATACCGACTCACAACGATATACAATTCAAAATGACATTTCATTACAAAAGAAATTAGGACTCGAAAGTATTTTAATTGAAAGCGTAATATTTTTCTGAGTCTATATGTGTTCATTTCGTATTAAACAGATGAACGATTTATTTATTACGAATAAAATAAGAGATAAACGGGAATAAATCAATTAATAATAATATTAATTGATTTATAAATACCAAAATATAATTTTTAAAAGCTTAAAAACAATTTTTAGGATTTATTTGAATTAATTATAAATAATTTTATTTTATTTAACTATTTATAAATAAAATTAATTGATTAAATAAATTAACCAATTATTTAAATCTATAAATAATTAATTAAAATAAATTATAAATAATTAAAATAAATATGGATTTTTGAAAATAATAAAAGAAATAATTTTTGGAATTTAAAAAAATTAAGAAAATAATTTTTAGAATTTAAAATAATTATTAAATGATTTTTAGAAATAACTAAATTGATTTTTGAAAATAGGAAAAAGGATTTTTAATTAAAAGTAAAAAGAATTTATTCGAAACATTTTTCAGAATAGAAAACAGGCTGGGGAAGGATCGAACCCGGGTCAAGTGACCGGGTCGAAATCGGGATTGGGGGAACCAACCGGGTCGGGAAGAACTTCGTCCGGTTTTTGGGTAATCCCCAGATTCCGACGGGTCTTCGCCGGACTCCGGTGGTCCAAACAGCCCCAAAACAAACCCCATTCCCTTTCTTTTCATTCCAAAATCCTTCAATAACAGCCCAATAACATAATTCTGATAACCATCTACACAACCGAGTATAGAAACGTAAAGTCCGATCAAAAATGAAGAAATTCGGTCGGCCGCCATTAAAACCGGTGAGAAGTTTTCCAGTGAAAATGGGTCTCCCTTCATTTCTCAACAAAATTTGACGTTATCTATATCAAAATCAAGCTTGCAATCTTTACAATTTGATCATATCATTATAAATAACAAGCAATTAGGAACAAACTCAGTAATTCGAATCAAAATCTCGAACAAATTCAAAGTTCGGTTTTAACCGAAATTAAAGCAAAATGATACAACCTATATACCAACATGAAGCTCTGAGCATATAGAATCATTCTCAATAATCAAAATCATCCAACACTTCAACAATAATTCAGAAATTCCTAAAATCGAGATGAACTATATAAACTTTGATTTTGCAAAATACTTAACATTAAATCACGATACTTATACCAAAAGAACCGCCTTGAAGAGCTCTTTGATTTGGTATATCACTTGACCCAAACGGATTCAAGAACAGATCAGAGGATTGATTTTTGTGCATAAACAAATCCTCACCCCCGCTTCTTAATTTCTATTTTCTGAAATTTTTATAAAAATAAATAAAATAATTAAAAACTGCAGCTATTTATATTAAACCTAAAATTATATCCCTAAAATTAATTAAGGGTGTTTTTTATTCTCATAATTATAATAATTAAGCTCCAAAATAATAATTACGGGGAATAATTTTAGAAATGATAAAATATAAAATTTGTATCAAAATTTCCTAAAAATTGCGAATAATGCAAAAATACAAAACTAAAGGGTATTTGAAATACAGATAACTCTATAAAAATAAAAACATAAATTTTGTGGGCTTTGACGTCCTGGTGGGGTTCCGGTCCGTTTATTTTTGAAACACGGAAACGATTCCAAAATTACCACAAAACCCCGAAAACACGTAACATACGTTCAAACGCACATAAAACGAGATAAAATGAATACCTCGATAAAGATGCTAATAAACACGCGTCCCGATTGCATATCGATTCATATAATTGCATTTTAAACACATATTAATGACTCGAAAAATTTTCTGGTTTGCATGAGAACACAAATAACAGTTATAACACATAATATCATGGCCATAATCAGTTTAAACTTATAAAACACATTATATTTATTTATTTAACATATAATATTCACAAAATTTTTCCGGATATTACATTTTCCCCCTTAACAGGATTCTGTCCTTAGAATCAGCCTAGGAAAACAAGTGAGGATATTTGGTTCGCATTTCTTTTTCCAACTCCCAGGTCTACTCTTCAACCTTGGGATTCCTCCACAAGACACGCACTAAAGACACAGACTTATTCCTAAGCACTCTTTCTTTCTTATCTAAAATCTGCACTGGTCCCTCTATAAAAGACAAATCTGGCTGGAACTCGATTGGCTCGTATTCTATCACATGATTCGAATCAGGCAAATAACGCTTCAACATTGACACATAGAACATATTCTGGATATGCTGCATGTGAGGTGGTAAAGCTAGCTCGTAAACAACCTTTCCCACACGCCTTAAAATCTCAAAAGGGCCAACATAGCGTGGACTCGGCTTTCTTTTCTTCCCGAATCTTGATAAACCTTTCAAAGGTGAAATTTGCAATAGCACTGCTTCACCAACTTCACATTTCATATTTTTTCTAGCAGGATCAGCATATTTACGTTAACGATCTTGAGCTGCCACTAATTATTTCCGAATGATTTCTACTTTCTCTTTCGTCTGCTGGTTAATTTTGGACCCAAAATCTTTCTCTCACCAACTTCTTCCCAATATATTGGAGATCTGCATCTTCTCCCGTATAAGGCTTCATAAGGTGGCATTCCAATACTGGCATGATAACTGTTGTCGTAGGAGAATTCAATCAATGGCAAATGTTCATCCCAATTCTCTTCAAAATATAGAGCACATACCCTTAGCATGTCTTCCATAGTTTGAATTGTCCTCTCACTTTGACCGTCTGTCTGCGGATGGTACGCGGTACTCATATTCAGCTTCGTTCCGAGACAATCTTGAAAACTTCTCCAAAATATTGAGTTTAATCGAGGATCGTTGTCTGAAACTATAGATACTGGAACTCCATATCGAACCATAATTTCCTTCAGGTATAACTGAACCAATTTATCCAATGAAAATCTTTCGTTGATAGGAAGAAAATACGCCGACTTCGTCAATCTATCAATAATAACCCAAATAGTATCATGATTTGTCTTGATCCTTGATAATCCAACTACAAAATCCATCGCATTATGTTCCCACTAAAAAATTGAGTATCTGAAGTTGTGAGCGTCTCGAAGAATTTCATCTTTCAGTTCGGCTACATTAGGTATCCATATCCTGGAAGAAAATCTTAAGATTCCTTTATCATCCTTTTGACTCCCTAACTCTTCTCTTGTTAACTGGTCTTGTTCATGGCTCATTACTTCTTCCTGACATCTCCTTATTTTCTCCAATAGTTCTGGTTGAAAAGATATAACACATAACATATCTGTAGACATACTTGAAATACTGACCTCTATTTCAAGCTTCTCAAATTCCTTGATCAATTCCTCAGATGAAATGATCATATTTTGAAGGATTTCGAGCACATAAACGCAACGAAAACAGTAATTAAAAACATAAAAAAATTAGAATTTTTGAAACCCGCCGCAGGATCCATGCAAAAAACATATATTTAATTCGTAGATCGGATTGTTTACCTTAAGAAGCTTTACCTGGTCGACTAATAGAGATCTAAAGCTTGTTCAATCACCACGCATCCCGCTCTCGCGATCTACGCTCTATCGGTATCCACAAGAATGCTTGAATTCAAGGATTGAATGTGTACTAGCATAAACCCGTTTCTTCTTGCTCTCTCCATCTTCTCCCTTGGTGGCTAGGGTTTTAGTAAAAGTCTTTTTCATACGAAAAATTAGCCACACAAGAGATATTATATAGAGAGTAGAAAAATGAATTATAACTCTTAACTAATTAGGAGTTATTATTAATTTTAAATTCCTATTTGTATTATAATTAAGTCTCACTTTATTATTTAACAAATAAATTTCATAATTAATATTAGTAAATTCGAATATCATTATTTATCTAATTAATTAAGTCAAACTTAATTAATATTATAAATAATTCAAATTACTTTAATTTAATTTAATCCAATTTAAATTAAATAATCCTTCAAGCATTCTTTGTGTGTGACCATATAGGCTATTATTATGTTGGCAACCAATTTTAAATCTAATTTAAAATCGTAAACAATGAGCGGCATCTAGTAATACATCATTGCTAGCCAAGTAATAATAATTAAATCGATGATCGATTAAACCTTTTATGAATAATGTACAATGTAATATAATCCCTTTAACCAAATATTATAGATTAAACTAGAGGCATATAATGTGTCATCCTCATCATAGTTTAATTCAAGTTTCCTTGATCAATGAGTAGACTATCATATCAAATCAACATTTGAGCGTGGCCACGTATTTCATAGTCTAGCTCACACAAGAGGCCAATAATATCAATCCTAAAATAGGAGGGTTAAATCTCATCTAGATCATTCATATTTCTCATACGATTCATAATATACCCAATGTCCACTTTTATCATTACCCGGGCAAGGATAACTTTGGAATCAATATATATTAATTCTCGTATAGAAATATAATGACTTCACATCTAAGGACCAAAACATCATTATCACTGTGAGAATTACTTATGACACAACAGACATGTAGAATCTCACATTGGGTCTGTCCAGCACCATGTACATATACATATGCTTGTGTTTTTGACTTAGTATCACTATACCTATGATCAATGAGATGTGATCATTAGTCAACAAACACCAGTCTTAATGCATTATTATCGTCCTTTAATAATAATACTCGACTAGGGACCTTTAGAAATATTGATACTATTCTCATAATCTCATTTCTAAGTCACGTACTTAGAGATATAGAATTGCATATCATATTCCAAGGAAATTTATTAATCTAATATTTATATCGCAGTAAATTAAGAATTAATAAATTATAAAGAGAATAATCGATAAAACATAAACATTAATAATCCTAATGTCTTAAACTAAAACATCATAGTGTTGTCTCTAGGGCACAAACACTAACAATCTCCCACGTGTACTATAGCCAATCACCCATGTATCGAATACTCATGGAACTAGTATGACCATCGTACTTCTGCTGCGACAAAGCCTTAGTCAGTGGGTCTGCAACACTATCATTACTATACACTTTACATTTATATCTCCTTAATCATTAATCTCATTAATAAGGCGATATTGCCTAAGGACAGGCCTAAACAGTCTCCATGGCTGTTTCAAAAAAATATTAATATATTCGGCTTCCATAGAATCATCAATGTTCTTGCTGTGAACTATTCAAGCTAACATCAATTATATTTATACTAAACACAAAACAGACATAATCTCGTAATCATCCTTGTCTATCCAAAAATTAGGTCCAGAAACTAGTATTAGTGTAACCCTTTACAACCAGTTCCCGATCTTCTCCATATACCAAAAATAAATATTTAGTCCTCTTAAAGTACTTAAGGTTATTCTTGAAAACTATCAAGTGACCTTCACCTGGATTAGACTGGTATCTGATCGTCATGCTCAAAGTATACGAAACATCAGGATAAATATCATTGTACATATTATAGATCCAATTGCCGATGCATCTGGAACTTTCTCAAACGACCCTTATCATCTAATAATTTAGGGGGCAATTATCTTTTGAGATCACTATCCCATGAGACATCGAAATATATCCTTTCTTTATCACCTGCATCCTAAAATGATGCAATATTTTATCAATATATGTACTACGCCTAGGTCGATTAATCTCTTCAATCTATCTCTATAGATCTTGATCCCTAATATATAGGTAGCATCGCCTAAGTCTTTTACCGGGAAAATATTTCTCAACCAAGTCTTAACAGCTTGTAGAGAAGGTATGCAATTCCTTATTTGTTATATGTCATCTACATATAATACTAGGAATTCCACATGGCTCCCACTAACCTTCTTGTAAACACATGGTTCATCTTCATTTTATTTAAAGCCAGACTCTTTGACCGTTTCATCAAAATGAATATTCATTCTCCTTGAGGCTTGCTTCAATCTATAAATAGATAGAAGCAACTTACAAACTATCTTAGCAAACTTTGGATCGAAAACCCTCAGGTTGTATATTATATACATCTTGTTCAAGACTCCCATATAAGAAAGCAGTTTTGACATCCATTTGCCAAATCTCATAGTCAAAGTAAGCAACTATTGCTAACAAAATCCTGATGGACTTGACCAAAGTAACTGGTGAAAAAGTCTCATCATAGTCTATACCATGAATTTGTTTGAAACTTTTTTTTGCCACTAGTCACGTCTTATAGGTCTGTACTTTACCATCCATGTCAGTTTTCTTCTTGAAAACCCACTTGCACCCTATAGGTTTTACTTCTTCGAGTGGATCAACTAAAGTTAGTAATTTATTTTGATACATGGATTCCATCTCGGATTTCATGGCCTCTAGCCATCTCTCGGAGTCTGAACTATTCATAGCATCTTGGTAGGTGAGAGGCTTATCATTATCCATAAGCATCACATCACCATCTTGAGTCAAAAGAAATTCATAATTTCTCCCGGACTCATGGTGAATCCTACTAGATCTACGAATAACCAGTGTTTCTTGGACAAGATTACCTTCAACATTTTGATGTACATCCTGATCTTATTCCAACTCTGGTTCAATGTTATCATGTGGTTCTCGATCTTCATCGAGATGTATTATCCTCCCACTGATTTTCTTAGAAAGTAGTTCTCCCTCAAGAAATACAGCGGCCCGAGCAACAAACACTTTGTTCCTGGAAGGATTATAAAACTATACCCTAGTCTCACTTGGGAATCCCATAAAATAGCATCTATCTAATTTGGTCCAAGCTTGTCAGAGGCTAAACGTTTTACAAACGCTTTACGTCCCCAAATTTTCATAAATGACATGCTTTGACATGATCACTCTACATCTCATACGGAGTATTTTGAACTGCTTTAGTCAGAACTTGGTTAAGTGTATATGCAACTGTTTCTAGAGCATAACCCTAGAAACTAATTGGAAGATCCGCTTGACTCATCATCGATCGTACCATGTCTAATAAGGTACGATTTCTCCTCTCAGAATCTCTATTCTATTGAGGTAATTCAAAAGGAGTAAGTTGTGATAAAATATCACACTCCTTCAAGAAACTCTTAAATTTAAGGCTTAAGTATTCTCCTCCACGATCTGATCATAAAATTTTATACCATTTCCTTGTTTGCTTTTCTACTTCGGCCTTATATTCTTTGAACATTTCAAAATAATCGAATTTGTTCTTCATAAGAACCACATATCCATATCTACTAAAATCATCAGAAAATGTTATAAAGTAGTATAAGCCACCCTTTTCCATCATACGCATTTGATCATATACATCATTATGTATAAGTCCTAGTCATTTGGTGGCCCTTTCACCTGATCAGGTAAAAGAAGCTTTAGTCATTTTGCCAATGAGACAAAGTTCGCATCTTTCGTATGATTCAAAATCAAACTTATCTAAGTATCCATCTATACGTAACTCAGAAACGTATTTCTCATTAATATGGCTTAACGACAATGGTAGAGGTAATGTTTAATTTGAGTCATCTTAGAACTTAAATTGTTAACTAATTGTGCAACATTATAAGCCTTATGATGAAAATAGAATAAACAACTATTTTTTATTTAATTAAAATGAAAACCTTTCTTGTCCTTACAAGAAATTGATTTAATGTATCCCCTAAAGGCAGGCACGTAATAACAATTTATCAAGTTCTCAATCTCGCCTATATGGGCAAAATTAGGTATCGAATTCCTTCAACTAGAGCAACAACTTTTGCTCCAATTCTAACCCGATACCTAAAGCTTGACCATTGATAGTCTTCTTTTTTAGATCTTCCAAACAAGCTCGGCAATTTAACTTCCAATCATCCAGTTATTTCCACAAGAATGACAATCATCTCCTTTAGTAACACCACTATCAGGCTTCAAAAGCCCTTTTGGGATGGGACTTTGGTTTGGCACCGAATGAGATCAAATCTTCATCTTGCCTGTCCACTTTCATTTCCCATTTTCATTCGATGTGTACATCATCAATATGGACGTAATTCATGCCTTTATCGTGTTATTTTCAGCAATTCTAAACATGCTTAACAATTCAGTGAATGTTCTGTCTATCTCATTCTTCTTTTCTTAACAAACTAAGAATAGAAGTTGTTCAAAGATTGTTTGATCAAATCAAGTTGAGTCTCTAGACTATTCTTGAAACCCAAAATATCAAGGTACATATACCTATCATCTTTAGAACATGTGGTCCAACCAGATATCATTCTCCCATTAATGCATAAGTATGGTGCCTTATTATTGTCAAATCTTTCTAACGAGCCTATCCTTCAAACATCCTTTGAAGGTGCTCAATCATATCATAAGCATCATTATGCTCTTGTTGCTTCTAAAGCTCAGCACTCATAATTACAAGCATGAGACATGAAACATCAGTTGCATAATCAATTTGCTTTTCGTAGGCATTTTGTTCAGCACATGTTTTATTCTCAGCTAGAAGAAATAAAGGAGAGGTTTGAGTGACATCCTTGAACCTGAGGACAATCCTCAAGTTCTCGTGTCAATTGTGGAAATTATTTAATGTCAGCTTGTCCTTCTCAAGGACTATTACATAGAGAAGTTATTTGTGTTATTTGTCATCTGATATCTACAATATTAAAGTGCATAAAATGAATTCGTCTACAGATGAGCATTAAATTATGTTCAAGTGATTATTCATATAAATATACACAATATATATCTCCCACTATTTTTATCAAATCAATAGCCCTAACTATTAATTCGGAAAGAATATCTTCTATATCCTTTCTAGTGAGCCAAGATCCATATTTCACCATGCGTTAGGTCAGCTTTGGCTTTTCTCCTAAAACATGATTATTTAGGTAGACAACATTTGTCAATTATATCAACAATATAACTCTTGGATAGCTTGGTGGAACAACATTTGTTCATATTTATCTAATAAATCTCGCCAAACTCTATGCCTCTAAGTTCACAATCCTATTGTGGTAACTTAGTTAAGTCAAACCCAATAGTCAAAAGTATCAATATACTTCAACACATCTTCCACGATAGATGGGAGTACTTCGCTTTGGAGAACCCACTCCTTATCGATCTAGGGTTAACGCATTAGACTTATTAAAAGGCATCCGATCAACTTAATATCAACTTTAGGGTTTTGCTACTTTTAAAACGATCATGATCCCATCATAAAGAGATTCCCAATTTTTCCTTGAATAAAATACTTCAAATCAATATTCGGCAATGGTTTGATTTTCAAGTAGTGAGGGAGTCACAACGGTCTCGCTTAAAACCCACAACTTTACAAGTTCAATGAACTCGCTTTTGACAAAATCGCCCCATGTCAAAAACAAAGAAAATTTGTATTTTATTTCGTGTTTCATAAACACGAGAATCTCATAATCGTTTGTTCATTTTAAAATCTTGAATCGTTACAGATTTTATCTTGTTTAGCAAGCATGGCATGAGTGTCGTATCTAATATATACATCTTTAATCTAATTAAGATACATCTTTATAAACTACTCTACACATACATTCATCATATGTGCATATATATGTAAAGTGCAATAAATAAACGTGGTTGGGTATGGCTTCATCCTATGTGATCTTTATCAAGCTAATGACAAAGATCTAGGTCAATCTAAGGTGGAAAATAAATACAGGCTAACTATTACATGTCTTCTTTCTTGTATTGCTTCCTTGGATGGCCTCCGTGTGGGATTACCCTTGATCTTCAAATCTTCATGTCTTCATGTACATTACAAGAATGAAATATGAAAACTAATCTAATGAACTTACGAGAAGAACTCGAGTTACATTCGACATTTAAAAATTACAAGATTAAACGACATGCATGCCGTATTTGAAAAACCAAAACCATTAACCTAAGGTCATAAGCCATAACCACCCCCCATTCTCAATTAACACAAAATAACATGTTAAAATATATAATCGAATCTTAACATATCATATTTATCATGACCTAATCATAAAAACCAAATATTGAAAAAAATCAGTAAATTCAAAATTAAATCTGATAACATTAAATCAGGGCCTAAACGACGTCAAACGCCTTACAGATCAGTTGATGACAGCTTTAGCTATCTGTTACGTTCAGACGCTCGATTCCATATGAAATACCGTATTCGTTCGCCAAAATCGGACACCAGACTCAGATTTCAGCAAATCCGCTGCATCCGATTCAGAATCGTATCAAATACGATTCATATAATAAGAACAAACATAAAACATGTATATATCAGTATTTATACAGATTATATAATCATCATATGATTATACAACTCTCATGAATATCATATATTCAAAACATATACATACATACACATATATAAATATAACAACATGTAAAATATACAAAATCGCATAAATAACGGTCATGGAATATTGTATGCATATTATCATCATAAAACCAGTAAACACATAAATGAATTAAACACTTTTCGCAAGTATCTCTGATGCCATCGAAGGGTTTCGAGCACATAAACGAAACGGAAACAGTAATCAAAAACGTAAAAAAAACAGAATTTTCGAAACCCACCGCAGGATCCATGCAAAAAACATATATTTAATTCGTAGATCAGATTGTTTACCTTAAGAAGCTTTACCAATTGGTTGACTAATGGAGATCCAAAGCTTGTTCAATCACCACGCATCCCGCTCTCGCGATCTACGCTCTATTGGTATCCACACGAATGTTTGAACTCAAGGATTGAATGTGTATTATCACAAACTCATCTTGCTTTCTCCATCTTCTCCCTTGGTGGCTAGGGTTTTAGTAAAAGTCTTTTTCATATGAAAAATCAGCCACACAAGAGATATTATATAGAGAATAGAAACGAATTATAACTCTTAACTAATTAGGAGTTATTATTAATTCGAAATTCCAATTTGTATTATAATTAAGTCTCACTTTATTATTTAAAAAATAAATTTCATAATTAATATTAGTAAATTCAAATATCATTATTTATCTAATTAATTAAGTCAAGATTTAAATTAAATAATCCTTCAAGCATTCTTTGTGTGTGACCCTATAGGTTATTTTACGCTGAAAACCAATTTTAAATCTAATTTAAAATCGTAAACAATAATCGGCATCTAGTAATACATCATTGCTACCCATGTAATAGTTATTAAATCGGTGATCGATTAAACCTTTTGTGAATAATGTACAATGTAATATAATCCCTTTATCCAAATATTATAGATTAAACTAGAGGCATGTAATGTGTCATCCTCATCATAGTTTAATCCAAGTTTCCTTGATCAATGAGTAGACTATCATATCAAATCAACATTTGAGCGTGGCCACGCATTTCATAGTCTAGCTCACACAAGAGACCAATAATATCACTCCTAAAATAGGAGGGTTAAATCACATCTAGATTATTCATATTTCTCATACGATTCATAATATACCCAATGTCCACTTTTATCATTACCTGGTTAAGGATAACTTTTAATGGAATCAATGTATATTAATTCTCGTATAGAAATATAATGACTTCACATCTAAGGACCATTACATCATTATAACTGTGAGAATTACTTATGACACAACAGACATGTGGAATCTCACATTGGGTCTGTCCAGCACCATGTACATATACATATGCCTGTGTTTTTGACTTTAGTATCACTATACATATGATCAATGAGATGTGATCAACACTCAACAAACACACCAGTCTTAATGCATTATTATTTTCCTTTAATAATAATACTCGACTAGGGATCTTTCGAAATATTGATGTTATTATCATAATCTCATTTCTAAGTCACGTACTTAGAGATATAAAATTGCATATCATATTCCAAGGACATTTATTAATCTAACATTTATATCGCAGTAAATTAAGAATTAATAAATTATAAAGAGAATAATTGATAGAACATAAACATTAATAATCCTAATGTCTTAAACTAAAACATCATAGTGTTGTCTCTAGGGAACAAACACTAACATATTTAACCTTTCTTTTCTGTTCAGAGCGTCTGCCACCACATTTGCTTTTCCTGGATGATAGTTGATGGTATAGTCGTAGTCCTTGACCAGTTCTAGCCATTTTCTTTGCCTCATGTTCAATTCCTTCTGGGTGAAGATATACTTCAAACTCTTGTGGTCCGTGTAGATCTCACACTTTTCTCCATAAAGATAATACCTCCAAATCTTCAATGCAAACACTATAGCTGCCAATTCCAAATCATGAGTTGGATATTTCTCTTCATGTAGTTTCAACTGTCTTGAAGCGTAGGCTATCACTTTGTTATGCTGCATTAAGACACATCATAATCCTTTATACGACGCGTCACTATAGATCATAAAATTTCTTTGATCATCTGGTAAGACTAGCACCGGAGAAGATACTAATCTATTTTTTAATTCTTGGAAACTCTCCTCGCACTTCTCATCCCATTAGAATTTTTGGTTCCTCCTGGTGAGCTTTGTCAATGGCGTGGCTATCTTTGCAAAGTCCTGCACAAATCTTCTGTAGTAACCTGCCAATCCCATGAAACTTCTTACTTCTGTTGGTGATTTTGGCCTCTCCCAGTTGATTACAGCTTCAATCTTTGACGGATCCACTTCCACTCCTTTATTTCTAATTACGAGACCAAGAAATCGTACTTCTTTTAACCAAAATTCACATTTGGAAAACCTTATGTATAATTTCTCATGTCGCAGTATATCTAAAACTATTCTCAAATACTCTACATGCTCTTCTTCCATCTTAGAATAGATCAAAATATCGTCTATGAACACAATCACGAATTTATCCAAAGATTTCTTGAATACTTGATTCATTAAATCCATAAAATCTGCTGGTACGTTGGTTAATCCAAATGCCATCACCAAAAACTCATAATGTCCATATCTGGTTCTGAATGCTGTCTTCGGAATGTCTTCTGGTTTAATCTTCAGTTGATGATATCCGGATCTTAAATCAATCTTAGAAAACCATACAGCGCCTTTCAGTTGATCAAACAAATCATCAGTCCTCGGCAACGGATACTTGTTCTTAATGGTCAGCTTATTCAATTCCCGATAATCGATACACAGTCGCATACTTCCGTCTTTCTTCTTGACGAACAACACTGGTGCGCCTCACAAGGATACACTGGGTCTTATAACTCCTTTCACCAAAAAAAATGCAGTTAAGTTGCTAATTCTTTCATCTCCACTGGTGTCATCCGGTGCTAAATCAATCGCGAACTCAATTTCTCTATCGGGAAGATCGTCTAGAATGACAACTGGAAACTCATTGACAACTTGAATTTCCTCTAGTGCTGGAACTTCTTTGTTGGTGTCTATAACATGGGCCAAATACGCCTCACAATTCTGACGCAATAAGTTCTTCACTTGAGCTATCGTTAAGAACTTCTTCTCTTGCTTACTCCCTCGAAATATCACCTTCTTCTTATTATCCAAATTCTGAAGTCTCACTTTCCTATTCTTACAATCACTCTAAGCATTGTTCTCGGACAACCAATCTATTCCTAAGATAACATCAAATTCTCCCAACTTAAAAGGTATTAAGTTGGCATAAAAATGATGTCCCGTTATCTCAATATCACACCTCGGGTACACTCGGTCGACGGAAACTTGGTTCTTATTAGTTAGTTCTATCATTAACGCTTATTCTAACAATTCAATTTTGCAATGCAGTTTATCGACAATATTTTAAGAAATAATTGATCTTGTAGCTCCAAAATCAATTAAACCTATGGAGTTGACTAGAAGTGTACCTGCAACCACGTCGGAACTTTGAAGAGCATCATGCATGATCATATTAAATGTCCCGGTTTTGGGTTGAGCTGGTGGTCCTTCACTCCATGGCATCATCTGGGGTGATGGTCCTGCAGTCTTTGACACAAACCCTCTTTGGAGCTTGCTCCTTACAGTTGTTAACATAATGCCCTATCTTCCCACATCGGAAACATATCACGTCTGGCATCTGGTTACGACACTCATAAGCATGATGTCCTTTCATGTTACACCGGCAGCAAATAGCGGTAGCCTTGCAAGGTCCATAATGCTTCTTACCGCACACTTTACAATCTAGAACTGATGGAAAATTAGTCTATTGTTGATTCGGGTTCAGAGACTGATTACCTTGATCTTTCTTTCCAGTTGCTAGTCCTTTAAATCTTGGCACCTTTGCAACTGGACATGATACATGGCAGTTCCTGTAGAGGTGTCCAACCTTCCCACACTTGAAACATGTAATCCTCGACTTTTCAACAGACATTCAATTTTTGCATCTATTCACATAGTGTCCTTTCTGATTACACTTAAAACATGATATATTAGCCTTACGAACCCCAAAGTGCTTTTTCTACAAGTTCTGCAGTATGGCTGTGGTGGATAGTTTGGGATCCTGAAATTGACCTTCTGCTAGCTTACTCTTCTTCTTCGAACCCATTATTTTGGTAAGAAAACAAGAAACTTATATAATAATCTGTCAAGCATGGTGTCAAATATGTAGCAATCTTTTAGCATATCAAAATTCTCAAGCATTATCTCTATTTAAAATATCATAAACTTGCTACCATATTAACACATGCGATATGATTATCACATAACCTGCTTATTATCTCAAAGAATAATAACACAAAGGAAATTGATGAAGAATTATCCAAACCTTCCAACTCTTGCTCAAAATCTCAAATAAACCAACAAACAGTGGATATGGTTGCAACACAACCTTCCAACCTCTTTCACCACTTCTTACTATCCTCATAATTCAACAAAATAGCAAAGCAATGCCATAAAAGACTAAAGCTGAATGCAAAACAGGAAACTTGAACACTAGGCTATAAACCAACCCAATAACCTAAACTTAACCCTATAAGAGTTAAACTACGCGCGTCTATCTTATGTGATCCTCCTATGACTTACTTATGACAACCCTAAGCCTGTTTCAGTGACCATAACCTGTAGCTCTGATACCAACCTGTGATGCCCTCCAAAGCCGGGGTCTAGATTTTGGGGTCACAAACCGATAAACAAAACTAAAATAGGCACAACGGAATAATATAATAAATATGACCCCTTACATGCAACTAGATCGATTGTAATAACCCCAATGTTTTTTGAAATTTTGAAACCCTTATGAATAGTGATTTTACAGATTATGCTGGATAAGAAAACTTTTCATGCCACACTATGTAGGGGTTCTGTTATGGATATTCTGAAATTTTATTAGTACTCTATATGGTATATAAGTTTATGTAAAGATCGTCAGAATCCAATTCCGAACACTTTGATTTTTCCCGGAAATCCACTAGAAACGGAAAGAATTGAGTATAAGGTAACAGGATAAAAAGGATTTAAATAAAAGGATTATAAGAAAGGATCATAAAAGGATTATAATGTATTGAGAAAGGTTAAGGAAACCCAAGTAATAAGATCCCGGGTATGATCCCTCAAACGAGAAACGAGAACGAAAGTTAAGCGAACGGTATAACAGATCAGCGGTCATTAGGCAAACAATTAGAAGCTAATAAAAGAGATTGGAGGGGATGATGTCATCCAACCAATGAGAAGAGGGCAAGAAAGGGATGATGACATAGCAATGTGACATAAGCATGACATAACAGGGAAGGAAATGTGGTGGAATATTAACCACACAAAATCAAGGGTAAATGGGTAATTAACCTAAAACAAAACAAAACTAATTCAACCAACCAAGCAAATATTCATTTTCATCAAAACAAAAACACAAAATTCTCCTTCATCCTCCCTTTGCTCTCGGCTTTTGCCATTTTCAAAGAAAACAATTTTCAAAATTCAAGTTCAAGGCTTCCTAAATTGGTAAGATAATTCCCTAGTATTCCTTATGCATAGTTATGGCTATTCTATGAGTTTAAGCCTCCAAATCATTCACAATCTTCTTCAAGAAATCAATGAAGAAGACAATGAATAGTGACTTCAAAAAATTTTAACTTGATTTTCTTGTTTTTCCTTTAAGATCCAAGCATCCCTAAGTTATCTCAAGACTTCTTAAGGCTTCCTAGCTACTCACACCACTTCAAGGAAGGTATATCATCTCCAAACCCTAGCTTTACTTTGTTAAATAGGATGATTCTAGTTGTTATGGTGATATAGTAGCTTAATGCTTGTTGGTTTAGAATTTGGGTTGGAGTGGTAGTGAAATGGATGGTGAATCTTGTTGTTTTGGTTAAAAGAACTTAAGTATAGTTAAATTCAAGCTTAAGCATAAGTATAAATGTTAATATTGAATTGATTGGGGCTGTTAGGATGTGGTATGGATGGAGTTTGGATTGGGATGTGATTGTGGCTTGATTATGGGTTGAATTTGAAGGGTATAAAATTGGGAAATCGCGTAAACATAGCCGTCGTAATGTCCGACTTTAGACTGCTTTTGTTCATAACATTAGGACCCGAGAACCCCCTTCTAGATTTTGACCATTGGCATGTTTAGATAGTTCATGTTACGAGCTTTGTTTTGATATGTAGTTTGTTTGGTTCCGATGTACGGTTTAGGAGAAACGAGCATTTTAAGTAACGGCATTTCGCGAACAAAACATTTCCCCTCGCCTTACTTTGAAACATAGGTTAAAGACCTTAAAGGGTTAATTAATGTATGAAACAATTATGTTAAGTATGTTAGGAAGTTGGTAAGACACTCGCGAAGGAATCGCCTTAAAACTCGTAATGGTTAAATTATTAAAAATGGTGGAGCCGAGGGTACTCGAGTAACTTAAGAGAATCAGTAAGCGCAAAACAAGCGTTAGAGTCTAAGTTAGTTAAAGTATAGATTTACAAGTGACTTTGGTTAAATTCCAACTTACTTGTTGTTTATAGGTTACCAGACTCGTCCCGAGCCTTTTATCACCCCCAGTCGCTCAGGCAAGTTTTCTACCCGTTATACAGTTGTTGTGATGTATATATGTATATGCATTATCTTGTGATAGATGCATGTTGGTTAATTAGCAAATGTTGCAATATATTGAAGCATGCTGATATGGTATATATATGCATGCCTGTTTCGTATTCTTGCCATATATATCTGTTGGTTCAGTTGACAATACCTATGCTAGAGAATAGCAGTAATTTGCATATACCTTTAGTATAGGGACCCAAAGGTGAAAATATTTTCTAAACCGGGAGTCCATGTTCCCGAGTATATTATATATATATATATTTATATATATGGTTATAGTTTTCAAAACTATTAATCGAATAAGGTTTATTCAATAACTTTAACTTTTATTTTGTTTAATGAATATTATTACGAATATTCATTCGAGGGCTTATGACTCCTTTATATTATTTAATGAATATTATACGAATATTCATTCGAGGGCTTATGACTCCTTTTATTTTATTTATTGAATATTATTTGAATATTCATTCGAGGGCTTATGACTCAGTTTATATTATTTATTGAATATTATTTGAATATTCATTTGAGGATCTATGACTCCGATTATTTGTTGAAATATATTCTTTATTTTATTAAAGAATAAGGTGTCGATAATCAAACTTATCTTTGATTATTCAAATAAAGATAGTACTTTCGTATAAGTATATCTTTGGTTATTTAATACTCATTTCAAGTATAAGTCTTACAACTTCTACTTCAATTATTTGTATAAAGATTATTCTTTATGGGAATATTATTTAAATAATAATATTCAGACATTTTCTAAATATATTGGGACTGATTTACTTCATTAAATCAGCATTACTCCAAACACTCTTTAAAGTGTTTTCGAGTCTTCAAAATGATTTTTAAAAGTTAGAGCGGATCCCAAAACTCATTTTTATATTTAAGATCTTCCTTTTAAAGGGGATTTAAATACTCGCTCAAAACCTGAGGGATCCGGCTCTGTGGTGTATTTTATATTCGCAACGAGGTTGCTGTTTTGGTAAATGAATTGATTACTTACCCAACGTTCGGGAAGTAAGTCCATCTATCGAGTCGGCATAAGCAACATGGGCTCAGTGGGCGTCCATGATAGTGTAAGTGGCTCAGTGGGAGTCCATCAAATGCATAAATGGCTGAGTGGTTGTCCAGCATAAGGTCCTATTACGACCAGGGTGATGACCAGTGGGGAATTCGTCCATCTACTAGTAGAAAAGGTTACTTATTGGTATCTTTGCCTGATCAGCAAGATATCAGATTTATGCCAAAATTCTTTCCTTTCCAAATTTATTGGATATTGCAATTCTGTTCATACTTTACATGACAGAGGTTTTCAGGAAACGTATGTATATATATAGGTGTATATATATATCGGGACTTAATGAAGTATCTCGTAACTTCATTATTTATAGTGATATTCAAAGATTTAATCTATTTAAATCTTGTCTTGTAGTCTCATCTATGTGATGAACTGTTGAAAGCTCATTATAACTTGAACGGTGGTAGTTCAAGTAGTATTTGGAAAAGATATAAGTATATTGGAGTATCTTGTAACTTCATCTTTTAAACTTATATCTAGTAAATGATTATCTTATGCATAACAAAGATTTTCAGAAAAACGTTGAGACAAGGTTAGATATATGAGATCACCTTGCAACGATTATTTTATATAGTTATAAACTGGAACTCTGTGTATATTATACATGTCAGAGGATTTCAAAGATTGTGAAAAGTATATATATATGTATATATATATACTGAATATTTTGTGACTTGGTCGCGTTAAGATATCAGCTTGGTTCATTTCTTTTGACCAAGACTTTTATGAGTACTATGAGTATGCTCATATATTGTTAATCAGTATACATATTCTTTTGGTGGGCTTTTTGCTCACCCTTGCTTTCTTCTTTCATCACACAACATCAGATAGACAAGATGAACAGGACCAAGCTCCCAATTCGCGAGCGGATAGGAAACGTTCCGCAGTTTCCTATAGGCGTTGATGTCGCTGTAGCTGAGGTAGGAGCTACCAATAGGCTAGGCTTTCAACTTTTGATGTACCGGATTTATGAATTGTAATAATGGCAAAGAAATGTAAATTTATTCAGAAACCCTTTTAAGGTGTATTGACAGATAATTGTGGAATAAAATGACTTGTGATTATTTTTGGATATTCATCTCTGAGATTATAACTTGTGGTGTGTGTGTTTATTGTGGGGTCACAGTACAGAGTAGTTGATTATTTATTAAGATTGGGTGTTATTAAGGGAAATGGAACTCGTGACAACTCGGATCCCCGGCCCCGGATTTGGGGGTGTTACATCGATCATAGGTTATAGTATGAAACAGACACTAATACAAACCAAATATTATTACAAGCCATAAGTCTATTTAATTTTACAAACTATTCAATTTTATTACAACCCTCTATACCATTCAAGCGTCCCAAACTGTCTACCTGGAAAATATACTATTTACAAGCACTCGACTTATGATCAAACCTGGAACTCAGGCCTGCTCTGGCCTAGCTGAAAGAATCGAAATAATAAATAAGTATGATCGAAAGAAATCCTCAGCAAGCAGTATATAACTTATGATTTAAAACAAAAACAACAATATATCTGATGAGCAAAACAAAACAACAATACCTGAACAGTAACAAAAACTGATATAAGTTTTGATAATAAACAACCCTTTTATAAATCTTTTTGTTTGGGATTAGAATCCTCGAATGACGGTATGTTGCCGCCGGTGATCGGCTGCGGAGCAACACCTGTATGCCGAAGCATATCCAACTAAACAAATGGGGAACCCAAGGCACATATTGGCCTAGCAAGGTATTATAATCAAGTATAATACATGGCTCACACTGGACCGCCGTCGCGGCCTCTTACGCTACCATCTGATCCATAAAAACATTATTTTATCAAAGGAGTCGGATCAAACGACATCCTTAACAACATAATTCCCCATTTCACATGATTTGGAATCATCTCAACAACTGATGGTGAAATAACTAGAACAATTAGTTATTCGCTAATCTCAACTCAACATTCCACTGTATGGAATAATTTGTAGGGAAATGTAAAAACGTTTAACTATTCTGAACTTAGAATAGGGAAGAAATACTTAAATAATTAAGTTCAAAATGAATATCACTTGAATGTTAAATGAATACTAGCAATTATGCTACAAGAAGGTTCAAGAATACTTGCGTAATAGGATTCATAATAAATATCACTTGAACGATAAGTGAAGGTAGGGATACTTGCCTAGTATGTTTGGTAACCTTTTACTATAACCCTGACTTACAACTGCTGCCTACTAACTCCGTCTAATCCTTGACTTCACTCCTTGCTACTTGATTTTATAAACAAAAGGACTATCTTAATTTACAAAACCAAACTCAATTAACGTAACTATACGTCTTGACATCTACCCGATCGTTTATAACTAATCATGGCATTTTAAAACTGTAAACATATAGCACGCATACCACATAGCACGTAATCATGGTATTCATATACCACGTAATCATATATTTCATGCAACACATAAATCAGATAATCAAAAGATAGGTCTCAATACCTTCAGAACTGAGATCAGGTTAATAACAGGGTTTAACGATTAAATACCGACTCACAACGATATACAATTCAAAATGACATTTCATTACAAAAGAAATTAGGACTCGAAAGTATTTTTATTGAAAGCGTAATATTTTTCTGATTTTGTACGCGTTCGTTTCGTATTAAACGGGCGAACGGTTTATTTATTACGAATAAAATAAGAAATAAATGACAATAAATCAAGTAATAATAATATTAATTGATTTATAAATACCAAAATATAATTTTTATAAGCTCAAAACAATTTTTAGGATTTATTTGAATTAATTATAAATAATTGTAATTTATTTAACTATATATAAATAAAATTAATTGATTAAATAAATTAACCAATTAATTAAATCTATAAATCATTAATTAAAACAAATTATAAATAATTCAGATATGGATTTTTGAAAATAATAAAAGAAATAATTTTTGGAATTTAAAACAATTAATAAAATAATTTTTAGAATTTAAAATAATTATTAAATGATTTTTAGAAATAATTAAATTGATTTTTTAAAATAGGACAAAGGATTTTTAATTAAAAGTAAAAAGAATTTATCAATAACATTTTTCAGAATAGAAAACAGGCTGGGGAAGGATCGAACCCGGGTCAAGTGACCAGGTCGAAATCGGGTTTGGGGGAACCAACCGGGTCGGGAAGAACTCCGACTGGTTTCTAGGTAATCCCCAGATTCCGGCGGGTCTTCGCCGGACTCCGGTAGTCCAAATAGCCCCAAAACGAACCCCCTTCCCTTGCTTTTCAGTCCAAATTCCTTCAATAACAGCCCAACAACATAATTCTGATAATCATCTACACAATCGAGTACAGAAACGTAAAGTCCGATAAAAAATGAAGAAACTCAGCCGGCCGCCATTAAAATCGGTGAGAAGTTTTTCGGCGAAAATCGATCTCCCTTCGTTTCTCAACAAAATTCGACGTTATCTATATCAAAATCAATCCTGCAATCTTTACAATTTGATCATATCATTATAAACAACAAGCAATTAGGAACAAACTCAGTAATTCGAATCAAAATCTCTAACAAATTTAAAGTTCGGTTTTCACCGAAATCAAAGCAAAATGATACAACCTATATACCAACATGAAGCTCCGGGCATCTAGAATCATTCTCAATAATCAAAATCATCCAACACTTCAACAATAATTCAGAAATTCCTAAAATCAAGACGAACTATATAAACTTTGATTTTGCAAAATACTTAACATTAAATCACGATACTTATATCAAAAGAACCGCCTTGAAGAGCTCTTTGATTTGGTATATCACTTTACCCGAACGGATTTAAGAACAGATCAGAGGATTGATTTTTGTGCATGAACAAATTCTCACCCCCACTTCTTAATTTCTATTTTCTAAAATTTTTATAAAAATAAATAAAATAATTAAAAACTACATCTATTTATATTAAACCTAAAATTATATTACTAAAATTAATTAAGGGTATTTTTTTATTTCCATAATTACAATAATTAAGCCCCAAAATAATAATTACGGAGAATATTTTTAAAAACGATAAATTATAAAATTTGTATCAAAATTTCCTAAAAATTGTGAATAATTCAAAAATACAAAACTAAAGGGTATTTGAAATATAAATAACTCTATAAAAATAAAAACACGACTTTTGTGGGCTTTCACGTCCTGGCGGGGTCCCGGTCTGTTTATTTTTGAAACACAGAAACGATTCCTAAATTACTGAAAAACCCTGAAAACACATAACATACGTTCAAATGTACATAAAACGAGATAAAACGAATACCTCGATACAGATGCTAATAAACATGTGTCCTGATTGCATATCGATTCATATAATTACATTTTAAACACATATTAATGACTCGATAAATTTTCTGGTCCGCTTGGGAACACAAATAACTGTTACAACACATAATATCATGGCAATAATCAGTTTAAACTTATAAAACACATTATATTTATTCATTTAACATATAATATTCACTGAATTTTCCCGGATATTACAAATATAATTGGAAAAGGTGGCTATAAGTCAGGATCTATGGATAAATCAAATATTGGATGCTACAACTATGATGAACTTGGTCATTTTTCCATAAAATGCGGAAAACTAAAGAAGGTGAAGAAATGTAAGGCGTATTTGGAGCTTGAAGCTAAGTATGAAGCATTTATGAAGAAATAAAAATGAAAAGCTTATATTGCTGAAGGAAAAAGTTGGGATGGCACATATGATGAAGATGATAGTGAATAATATGGAAATTATGCTCTCATGGCCTCAGAGGAAGGAGAGTCATCTGCATCAAAATATGAGTTACCTATCTTAACCACCATTGATTTGAATGCTTCATAATATAAAGAAACTGTTGAAAAGATGAGTGTAGAAATGTTTCATATTCATACAAGTATGGTGGCTGCTACTGAGGAAATGAGTAGGCTATCAAAAGTGAATGAAAAACTTGAAATTGAGAAACAAGAAATAGATCTACAACTTGTAAGTTTAGAAGCGGTTAGACAAGAAAATGAATATCTTAAAAATAAAATGAAATATGCAGAAGGAGTAGAAGCTGTGTTGAGAGATAAAATTGAGAAAAATGATCTTAAGCTTAAGTCATTTAAAATGCATCTTAATTGGTTGGTCAGTACTATGAAAAAAACAAGCCTTGTGCTAACATAGCTATTGGATTAAACTATGAAGCTGCTTCATCATAAAAGAATAGTCAAATTGACAAGGGAAATGAAAGTATGAACAAATAAGTTCATGTGGTGCTTCAAAAGGTGAATGCACCCTTGTTCAAAGTGTGTGAGGTGAACTCTAGTGAAGAGGAGCTTATTATCAAGCAAGAAATTGCAGATGAAGATGAAGAAGAAAAAAATACCAAACCAACTCTCAACACTGAATTTGAGAAAAAGCCTGAAGCTATCCCAATCAACAAGAAATCAACAACTGGAATAAAAAATGAAAGCACATGAAAGAAAAAGAAGAATATAAATGGAAAGATAGGTGTCAACGAAAGCAACAACTATGCCTATGTTGCAGATGCTCCCAGAAAGCAGTGTCAAAGATGTGGCTCAATAAATCACCTAACTCATTTTTGTAAAATGATAGTTAGTGAGCCAAATTATGGAGCCTGCAAGTATAATGAAGCTCAAGCTGATGATCCCTATGCTTTCTATGACAAGTATGATTGCATTCCATGCAACATGAAAGTTATGACTAGTTGTCATAAGTTGAGAAAATATGTAAATAAAGTTAACTTTAGATCTGTGATCAAAGAGGAAAATGTTAATCAAACAAAGAAAGCTATTTCAATTGATTGTTCAAGTCCTACTTCTGCTAACTCTGTCAGGAAGAAGAAAATGCCCAACACTGCTTGGGTAGCTAAACACGCTTAAACCTCATTGTGTGCAGGGCAAGAAGAATAAAGTCACGTGGATCATTAACAGTGGATTCTCCAGGTACATGAAAGGTGATAAATCCATGTTATCACGGTTTAAGAAGATGGCTGACCCTTTGGTGACCTTTGGAGACAACAGCAAAGGATTCACAATGGGATATGGTAGTTTGATTTGTGAAAATGTTATCATTCAAGATGTGCCACTGGTTGTGGGTCTTAAATTAAATCTTCTAAGTGTTAGTCAATTGACAGACAAGGGTTTCAAAGTTATTTTTGACAAAGAAGATTGCTCAATCACAAGCAAAAAGACTGGTAAAGTTTTTCCAAAAGGAGTAAGGATAAGAAGCCTGCTTTTTGTAGAAATGAATTCAGCAAACAATGATAATATATATTTCTTCTATACTAAGGCATCAAGTGAACAAAGGAAATTATGGCACAAGAAGCTCTCTCACTTAAACTAAAAAGCAACCAATACTTTTGTGAAGAGAGAATTGGTGAGAGATATGCCAGCTTTGGAATTTGCACAAAATAAAGTTTGTAAAGCTTGTCAGAAAGGAAAAATAAAGAGATCAAGTAACAAAAGCAAAGTTGTAAAATCCATTAATGCTTCACTACAAATTATCCATATGGATTTGTTTGGTCCTTTAAATATTATGTCCATCTATAAAAAGAAGTATGCACTGTGATGGTGAATGACTACTCAAGGTACATTTGGGTGGAATTTATGCATTCAAAAGATGAAACTTCACACATTATCATTGAACATATAAAGAAGATTGGAAAGCAAGATGAAGATCAAAATTCTGTCAAAAGATTGAAGAGTAATAAAGGTACTGTATTAAAAAAATTCCATACTAAGTGAATTCTGTAAAGATAAAGGAATTACTCAAGAGTTTTCTGCTCCAAGAATACCTCAACAAATGGTGTGGTCGAAAGAAAGAACAAAACTATAGTTGAAGCTGCAAAGAAAATGCTGGAGGATGCCATATTGCTAGTCAGTTTTTGGGGAGAAGCTGTTAACACGACATGCTATACTCAGAATATATATTTGGTGAAAAAAACATTAGCAAGTGACCCTGCTCAATCATGTTAGAAAGGAAGCCTATATTTATGCATATTTATGTGTTTGGAAGAAAATTCTTTGTGTTAAATGACAACTATGAGTATGTTGGCAAACTTGACTCAAAAGTATTTGAAGCCATTTTTTTGGATATTCTTTTGAAATGACTGCTTACAGAGTTTATGTTCTAGGGCAAAAGAAGATAATAGAAAGCACAAATGTGACATTTGATGATGATAAGTATCCAGACTTAGAATTTCTTGATGAAATTGAAGTTGAAACTTTAAAATTTGATAATCTCAACCTTGACAGTGATTCTGAAGAAGAAGCAGAAAATAATGCAGATAATAGAGAAGAAGATGAAACTAGTGAACCAGTGAATTCTAAAAATAATAATTAATCTCGATCAAGAAGCTCACCTAAATTTGATAGCACAAACTCAGGGGGAGAAAGAGATGATGGTTCTGCAAGTCATGCCAATAATGAAGAAAGTGAGGACAACTCTAGTCATCAAAATCATCACACCAGAAAATGGGATAGGAGTCACACGAGGGATACTATAATTGGTGATCCTAATGCTTGTGTAAGGATTAGAGGTTCAATTGTAAATGAATGCCTACATGAATGTTTCCTGTCACAAATTGAGCCTAAAAATACTGAAGAAGCTCTACTTGATCCTGATTGGATAACTGCTATGTGAGAAGAGCTAATTTAATTTGAAAGACACGAAGTTTAGGAATTGGTTCCTGCACCAAGAAACAGAAGCATCATAGGAATAAACTGTGTGTACAGGAAAAAATGGATGAAAATGGTGTTGTAATAAGAAACAAAGCAAGACTGGTGGCCAAAGGCTACTCACAAGAAGAAGGGATTGACTATGATGAAAACTTTGATGTAGTTGCAAGACTTGAAGCAATAAGGATCTTTCTTTTATTTGATGGATGCTCAAATTTCAAGTTGTATCAAGTAGATGTGAAAAGTGCATTCCTTAATGGTGAACTAGAAGAAGAAGTATATGTGCAACAGCCTCCTCCTAGCTTTGAATATCCAGAATTTCTAGATTTTGTTTACAGACTTTTAAAGGCTCTTTATGGACTAAAGCAAACACCAAAAGCATGGTATAACACCTTGTCAAAATTTTTAATCAAGAATGGATTCACTAGAGGCACAATTGAGAAAACACTATTCTACAAGTAACACGGTGATGACATTATCCTAGTTCAAATATATGTGGATAATATCATCTTTGATTCTACTAATGAGAAGATATGTCAAAGATTCTTAAAACTCATGAAAAGTAAATATGAGATGAGAATGATGGGAGAACTAAGTTACTTTCTTGGCCTTCAATTTAACCAAATAAGTGATGGAATTTTCATCAGTCAAACCATGTATGTCAAAGATCTTCTGAAGAAATTTGGAATGGTGGATGGTTCACCTGCATCTAGACCTATGTCTATAGCTACCAAATAGATGAAGATAAGAAAGAAAAAAGTGTAGACATTTCAATCTATAGGGGAATGATTGGATCTTTATTTTACTTGACTGCACCAGATATTATGTTTGCTACATGTCTCTGTGCAAAATTTCAAGCAAATCCTAAATAATCTCATCTATGGCTGCCAAGGGATTTCCAAATATTTAAAGGGAACACCAAACTTGGGACTATGGTATCCTAAGGGAACTAGTTTTGAAGCTGTTGGTTACATTAATGCATATTTTGCTGGATACAGGGTAGACAGAAAGAGTACTAGTGGAAGTTGTCAATTCCTTGGTCGAAAACTTGTATCATGGTATAGTAAGAAATAACAATCTGTATCAACTTCCATAATTGAGGCTGAACATATAGCTGCTGGAAGCTGTTTTACTCAACTGTTTTGGATTAGAAATCAACTAATGGATTATGGCCTAGTGTTACAAAAGATTCCTATCATGTGTGAAAATACTAGTACAATATCTATTGTTTCTAATCTAGTTAATCATTCTAGAACTAAGGACATTGATGTAAGGTACCATTTTATTAGAGAACATGCTGCAAATGGTATCATTGAGCTTGTTTTCATTCCAACAAAAATATAGTTAGCTGGCATTTTTACTAAACCTTTGGAGGAAGTAACTTTCATAAGGCTTGTAAGTGAAATTGGTATGCTCAATTCTTCATCCTAAGGCAAGAACTCAGCTAACATGTTGCATCAGCTTGATCCTTAATAAATCAAAATTAATTTGATTTAATTAGGAATTAACTAAAATATGATTTATAAATATTTCAGAATTATCTGTGTATTTATTTCTCAAATAAATATAACTTAGAATTTCTCTAATTTTAAGAAAAGCTTCCAAATATTAGTTCACATAATTGATATGTGAAATTGATATCAGACATAGTTCAATAAAAACAAAACTATGTAGAGAACTGAGTTCTCGATAAGTCTAAATGACTTGTCGATAAGTCTCTAAATGACTTCTTGATAGAGTTTTCGATACGTCTTTTTCATGACTTCTCGATAGACTTCTCGATAGACTTCTCGATAATTCTTTTCATGACTTCTCGACAAGCAATATATTGATCTTGATATATTTATTAATATGGAGTTCTCTACAATTCAAATCCTAGACTTCTCGATAACTCAGAACTGGAATAACTTAATTCAATAAATTATTCCGGTAAAATACTTTTGACATAAAATCTATTCTAATTTTTTGTTGATTTTTTTAATATAAATTATAATAACTTAGTCCAAAAGGACAAATTGGGTATTTATGTGACGCCCTCCAAACCCGGGTCAGAAGTTTGGGGCTCACAACACACATACCACAATATATAAACCTGTATATAAAATATTATATGCATTGACCCTTCTTTACACAACCACGGATCACAACAGGTTAAAGTATGAAAATAAGCCACAACCTTGACTTTTATTACATTGTACCAAATCCCAACTAGTTCAACTTACAATTGATAATGATATCGTTCTTACAAACTTGCATAACTCATCTACAATATAAAGCTCCTGCTATCTCGATCCAACTTAACCTGGAATCCTAGCTCGCACATCGAACTGGGAATCCTCGTTACCAACAATTTTCCTTTTCAGCTGTTGAAAACGTAAAAAGGTTTGCAAGAGTGAGCTAACTAGCTCATCAAGTCATAATTACAACAACTGAGGTTAAACAATAATTAATTGAAATGATTCAGAAGAATCAAGTTTCTGAATAAGCAATGATTAGAATTGGATATTCACTTTTCATTTTAAAAACCAAGGTTAGGCTGCTGACCAGTCACGCACTAACCCCGATCAAGGCTCCCAGCTTTGCTCTATATACTGGATCCAAGGCACGCATTGGCCTACTATGAACATGAATCTGGTCCGACCACGAATCTGGTCCATATTTATAAAACCATCACATTCTAAAACAATTCAAAATGATAACCAAGTTAAATCAATAAGCTGAATCATAAACAACATTAATCTTGAAGCATAGTGTGATTCAATACCATGAAGGTATAACAAGGAATTCAAAAAGATATGTATTTGGGGAGTAGTATCGTATGTGTCTGGCTTGTATATGAGAATTCAACAATCAATGGTTTATGCAGAATAAGGCTTATGGCTCAAGATCAATAAGAATTAGGGTTCAAGGTTGAATAGTTTAAAGCGCTTGTAATTTAAAACATGAGTTATTTTGGATAATAACAACATGTTATAAGAAAGTTCGAAAATATTTCTAATATATCTTGAAGAAGGTTCAGAAGTACTTGCCTTATCACAGATGATTACCAACTTTACTTGCATTCATTTCTCGCTTCTATTCAACAACCATTTATCTTCTTTCTATGCCTTGCTTCAATTCACCGATCACTTGCTTTATTTTTTTTCTGCGCTTCGGTTCTATTTGCTGATCACTGGCTTCCTTTTCCTATGTCTCGCTTATTCTGCTAGGCATCACAATTGTCTATCAATACTCAATATCATATCATTCTATCTGTTACAAGCTTCTAACTACCCTTCGTCTCACCCAAATCCGACGTACGGATTGAAAATTATGACAAAAGCAGTCAAACACTAACCACATATGCATATAACACATCAATCAAATAGCACGTAGCATGTAAGATATTCAATCAAAATAATTTTTCAAAGAAGATTCGGAGTCAAAATAATTTTCCAAGTATTTAATACGAATTTTTGAATATTTTTCAAAATTAAAACGGGACTCCAAATCAATTTATAATTAAATAATAGGGTTCAAACACCTGAATCTGACTTTAAAATAATTTTATAATAATTATCGAGTCTTGAAAATATTTTAAACTAATATTTTAAAGCTCGAAACTATTTTTCGATATTTTTAAATCAAAAGTAAATAATTAAATCTAATTATTAAATCAATTATGATTAATTAATAACTAATTAAATTAAATAATCAATTAATATTTAAATTAATTGATTAATTGTCAACTTAAAAAAATAATTAAATAATTAAGATTTATTTTTAAATAAAAATAATTTTTCAGAAATTAAATAATGAATTTTTGAATTTTAAATAATTAAAAACAATTTTCTGAAATAATTATAAAAAAAGTATAATTATTGTAAATAATTAAAATAGGAATCAGATTTTTGTAATTTCTTAAAATTTCAGGGAGTTAAGTGCGAATGTGAGAAAAGAACGATGGCTAAAGTGTAAATTAGCCATCGTCTTCCTCCCCCTCGCCTGCGACGGTCAGGGAAGCCATTAACGGCGACCACGCCGCCTGAAGCTTTTCCGGCAATACCATGATGACCCAGAAACGTGCACAACCCATGGGATACGATCCCTGCTACTCCAGAAACACAGCTACGATGTCAAAATCACCAACCGTTAACGATTTCGACCAGAAAAATCAGATCAAAGTTTCCGCCCCACCCTGTTACTTTTTTCGGCGAACACCTTCCAGTAATCCTCCGTTAACCACATATACATCAATCAATTCGGTTTTCAACGATCTACACATTGGTATAGTCAATTTCAACTAATAACCCCGGAATCAAAAACGCCTAAAATTCAATTAAGATAATTCAAACACATGAACCCTAATTTTTTTATTTCGAGAATCAAACTCAATTTTCTATATGTTATTGAACTCTATTTTTGACATATAATATACCAAATTGACCAGAAAAATATTATTTACACGATGGAATCATCAAATCATATCAACAACATCAAGAACAAATTTTCATAATTTAATATTTAATAAATTCAAAATAAAATAACTCAATTAGAAAAATACCTTGGTTTGTGCATAAAAATATATGGTTGATTCAGAAAGGTATTTTCGAGAGCTTCAGTTTGATATATTGCACGCTTGAATCAGAGTTCGATAACGCCTTCGTTCGTGCGTTTGATTTTCAAGAACGCGTCATGAATTCGATATTTTCTCTGTATTTTACGGGATTTTACAGACTGATTATGATTATACGAATAAAATGAAATGATAAAAGGGCTATATATATATTTGGAATATTGGTTCGTTTTGGATCGCTAAATTAGTTACTTAGTCGCTAAGTAACTACAAAAACGATCTGATTTGATACCCGTAGTGGATAATTATCCAAACCAAGCTTCTTATAAAACACTTTATACGAAAATAATGTAATATTATCCCGTTTTTTGAGAATACGGGTTTTGTTGCTTTATTGAAATTATTATCGTATCAAAAAATTTGCGTCGGGCCCCGCACGGGTGAACCCGTAATCCGGATCGAAAAAGTCAAAACACGGAAAATATTCGGAATTACCAGATTAGGTTAGGAAGGAGTTTTCGGAAGAGTTTCGGGTGGTAAAAAAATAAAACGGTTGAAGTCGGACGATTCCTGGCTTTATAAAATAGTTTTTTAATTATTCTGAAAAATAATTAAGAAATTCATAAATCATTATAAAATTATATAACGGTCCAAAAATTACTATAAAAATACCTTAATTATCTATATTTTATTTTGGTCATAATAAAATTAACATACTTATACTTTACCACATATAAGCATCCACATATCTACACCAATCATCAGATAATTCACCCAAAAAAATCACATAGTAATCACATAAAAATCATTTATTGATAAAAATAATTACACACAATATCCCGGATATTACAATTTGTACAGCATATTGATTCGTCACTATCTAGTTTTCGATAAGAGTCAAGCAATCTCGATATGAGTTCTTCAAAATCCACGTGACTTTTCTACATATATCTTTTCAACCATTCATTGGTCTTTTATCGATAAGTCACACCTCTACACTATAAATACCCATACATTTTGACATAACCCTTATTTACGCTTTTGAGATCTAAATTAACCTAATTACTATGATTTTTCACCATTCTCAAATCTTTCAAGCTTTTTCTCTCTCAAATACTTACCCACTCAAATTCAAAATAGTATCAAATATCATCAAACACCAATACTGTAAGGCCAGCAATCTCCAAGGATGGCACCAACTATCTCGCCTTTGTTGACCCAAGACAAGCACCCGCTAATTTTAAGTGTTTTATGAAATTTATGGTTGATTCTTATCTGGCAGGGTCCCTAACAGCAAACCCCGTGCTATACTTGGATGTGCTTAACGAATTCTAGAACATTGCAATTATTCACACCAATATAAATGATAATCAAACAGTCTCAATGGTGGTGAACTGCACAATCAAGGGTGTGGCTGTGGAGTTCAATGCAATTGATACAACAAGGCATTGTTTATCTCTACAGAGAGAATAGATGCACCTCCTAGCTCAGATGAACTTTATGCATTCATAAGCTTCATCAACTATAGTGAAAAAGTGGATTTGGCGAGGCTCAATAAGAAGGATTTAAGGAAAGAATGGAGCTTTGTATTTGACACTATCATCAGGGCATTTACTTGCAGGAAGACAAGCTATGACAATGATTCAAGTGTGGTCCAGAAGTTATGTACTCAATGGCTTATGAAAAATACCTTGATGTTGGAAGCATGGTCCTTGGAGAGCTGAGCACAAGGCTAACCATGCCTCTAGCAAGTAGAGGAAAAGAAATATTCTTCCCTTGATTCATTATGTCTACTTTAAATAATAAAGTAATTAAATGACATACATTTGAATGAAGTTATAGATGTTAATCAAATAGGCATTTGTAAACAAATGTCCAAAATTCTATCTGGATTACTAAATACAAAGAACCAAGTAAAGGTAAGTATAAATATCACTGATTTTATATTGGAAAAATTTAGAACTTACCCTTATCCAATGCCTGATATGAGAAGCAGTGCAATATCTAGCACACTATGGCCTCTGGTCCTGTAGAAGAACCTAAACTGGAAAACCCACATGGGTTTACCGCAGCTGAGTACCTTTCTTCAAAACCTCTGGAGACTAGAAAACCAACTGCTTCATCCTCTCAAAAGGATGAAGTTAGTAAAAAGAAGAGAAAGCAGCCTAACCTGGTAGTATTGAGTGAGACTAAAGAGGAAGTAAGTGAGGAAGTGTCACCCTTAGTAAAAAAGCCAAAGAAGAAGAAATTGATAGAGCTGACCACTCAAATGACCACCCCACATCTTCTCAAAAAGATGTAGTTGTAAATATGGAAATTAAATAGACTCTAGTGATATCTTTCCAACAAGATATCACTAGTGAAACAAGCATTCTCCCAAGTACAATCTACAACGAGTCTCCACCCCCTCTTTAGAGTGAAAGAAGTAATTTGGATGGCACACACTTGAGTGAGAGCATATAATTTGAAATATGGATGCCAATGATCCACTTACTGAGGAGGCAAGTACAATAGCACATTCAAGTTCCGGTTCTTTGCAAGAAGAACAAGGGTTTGAGGCCATAATACATGACAGTAATGCGGTCAATTCCCCTCCAATTCAAATAGAGGTTCACTTAGTAAGTGAAAAACACACTGTCAAAACCACAGTTTCAACTGTGTGTTCAACTGTGACAACGGTCACATATACCACAATCCAAACCATAGCTTACACCTCAACCATAAGCCAACCAGACTTAAACCTACCCTCCACAACTACACAACCCTCACACCTCATCCCTCAATGGCTACGGAAATCTCAAGCTCAACCTATCACCATGAATGATCTTCTTGTAGACCAACTTGTAGGACTTGCCAACATTACTCAATAACTACTAACCACAGATATGTCTAACCAAGACTATTAAGCAATTCTTTTGTCCTACAAAGAAGATGGTGAAGATCAACAAACACTGAACAAGATGGTAATGTAGATGCCTGGTTGTCAAAGGACTTCAGCATTGAAACCGATGAGGCTTTGGCCAGATTCAAAGAAGAATATGTCCTAAATTTGAGTAACAATGCCAAAGTACTCACTCCACAAGAGGTATATGATGCCATCACAAAGGTCTATACAAAGCATAATTAAACCTTTCCACTTTGTTGGAAAATCACTTGAGAAGACTCTGGATGGTCATTAAGGAAAGTTCAAGGAGATGGTGTGTTCAAGAATTGATGAACTTGTGATATCACAAATAGAGATAAAAAAGAAATTCAACAAATTTGCTAAATAGATAACCACATTCAGTCTAACTGGGGTTCAGACCAGCATCAAGCATCTAAAAGAATCATTCTGACCTTGCATGAAGTTATCCAAAAACAAATCTCAAGCAACAATGACAAAAATTCAAATTGGATTAACTTCATAAGGCTAGATATGAGCCTTCATCCGTGATGATGGAGTAAACTAGAAGGGTGCTGCAAGATACTTTTGGTAGAACTATCTCTATAACATCTACAACAGTTCCTTCCACCTATTCATCTCATCAAATTCAAGCTCTCAAAAGTCAAGTTAATGAACTTCAAGCATCAAATGCATCCTTAACTTCTCAAGTCTCTCAACTAACAACTCTTGTCCAAAGTCAACAGCAAGACATCAAATCCCTAATAGAATCCCAAAAATATATTCAAATACAGACAAGTGTGTCTTGGGAGCTATCATGGGTGCATTGAAAGTCCCTCTTTAGGAAACTCCTCAAATGGTAAGGGCCCATATTCCTCAACATACCAACTTTCCTGCGACCAAGCCAAAGGGGGAGATGATAGATCCCAAGCTAAAATCAAGTCAAAATGAGGATGATGCTGGAATTGAAAGACTCAAAATGGCAATGGAAGGCCCTTGTCTGGACAAGGAGTTTGATGATTTCCTTGAAGACCTAAGAGTTTCACTTAACTTCAATCATTTCTCTTACAAGAAGGCTGTAAACAACAATATCAATTTCCATGGAGTGGTATTAGTCATCAGAAAATGTTTAGGGCAAAGAGAATTATGGTGAATATTTAGGTCTATCTCTCATTTTTAAGATCAAGAAGAGCCTCAAAACTGGATATATTCATCAATAAAGTCAAGTTGATGAGTCCAGGGGACAATCTTTTGCTACATGAACTAAAATCAGGCCAATAAGAAGCTTTTCCTAAAGCCTATCCACTAGACCATATCTGGCCTGTAGCAACACTTTTTTTGGTGTTACAAGCAGAAATGTTACCTTAAATCACTAAAATTTGATCCGAGGTAACACTTTTTTTATGTTACAATATAGGGATAATCGATGTTAGCATAGACATGACAAAATTTCTATTGTAACATAAAATACAATGTTACTATTGATATCAGAATTAGTGTTAATGTAGGACAAAATATTTAGGCGACATAGAAATGGCGGGCCAAACTTTGACAAAATTTTAAGCGGCCCAGAAGTAAAATTTTGACCCACTCACTTCATATTGTAAACCAAAATATACCCTCACACTTATATTCTTATATTATTATACACTAATAAATGCACACACTCTCCCTTATCTAAAACTCTCTTAGACGAAACTCTTTCAGTCGAGGTTTTCAAACAAAACACTCTCGATGGGTACTAAATTAGGGTTCTAAATTTGCTCGAGGAAATTGAGATTTCTTCCAAGTCGGGGTTAGATATTGGAGATTGTAATTAGGATTCTAGTAATTAGGATATGTACAATTTGGGGCTTTCTTCTCAAACGGGTACAACATTTGGAGCTTGTAATTAGGATTCTAGCAGTCGCTTTCTTGGAGTAAATTAGGGTTATTGTTCTCTCTTTATTCTCAAATTTGAAGCTTTCTTCTTGTTCAATTCAAAAGTGTGTCTCGTATGCCCTTATTTTATTCTCGGATTTATGTGTATATATTTCTGTGTGCTCATATCTCTGTGTATAATTGTTATTTAGTCTCTTATTTATGCTCTTTTTTTATGTTCGATTCAAAAGTGTGTCGGGTATGTGGAAATTTATAGAGTATTTAATTAATAAGATGATAATTCCACTTTCTTTTATTAAAAAAGGTGCGTTGATGATCTGCGTAAGATGAAATGATGAATTGTCCATTTTGCATTTGTATGTTCCGGTCAACTACTAAATCGATTACTAAATTTCTGTTTTGTTTCACCCTCTTTTCACGTCTCATTTGCATTATATACATTGTCTTTTGAGGTACGTATATATTGATTTACACTTTTACTTGATATCTCTGTTGGTGTAATTCATGCATTATTTTCATAAAATTTCTATTATTCTATATGACAATAGAAATTTTTATTCACAACATGTGTACACTTCATGTTGTACAATATAACAGATCAAAAGGTAGCATTATTTTTCAATTTCTCAATCCTACTTGCTTGCAACGAGTACAGTCCTTTTAAGTTTTGACATATCCCTTTTTGTTAGTCACTGTAGTCTCTTCACTGTTATTTTTGTCATTAGATTCTAAGTAAAATGTTATTTTTTTTATTTTTAATTCTGCAAGTGTGGCTCAAATGAACTTGGAGTAGTTTCTTACTTCTCTAAGCACTGTGATTACTTTACAGCTTTTCTATGCAAGATCTTCTGTTTGCCTATTTTAATATTTTTGCTATATAATGTCTCTTTAGCGTGCCAGAAGTGTGTGTACATTCCTATGTTTATGTTTATGTATGTATATGCATATGTGTGCATCAAGTATTTGAGTTATAGTTAGAAGAAAAGTTTATATACTCATTCTTTATTTTATTTATCTATTGTTTTCTGTTATCCATTTCTAGTACTGGATGTTTTACAAAACATTGTCTTATAATTTTTTTGAGTACCTTTCATTGTTGTGATTATACATAGTGGTAAATAAGAATGTATCAACCTCTATTTTTTTTATGCGTGTGGCTGTTAACAACACGGGTTGTTTAGTTGCCCACATAAAAAATATGCTATAGTTGAAAGAGAATGAATAACTGTGTTGGAATAGTTGATTGTAAGAAATCATCTTATAAGAAGGGAGGATCTTGAGTTGCAGACCAAGATAATATCTTGTTGGCTCATGCTTAAGGAGAAGAACTTAGAAGATAGAATTTTGTCTTTTTCTTAATATAATCTAGTTGTGTACATGCTTATTTTGTCTAATATCCTTGTGTTTGAAACAGGTCGGTGTTGGCATGTGCATGGTAGGCATAGAACAAAATCCAATAGTCTATGAACTCATGTATGAAATGGAATTTCAAAGCGATAAAGTCAATCTTGAGGTAATTGGATTTGTGGAGTCTTTTGATTGATCATTTTTTTGGGTGAACGGACTGGAATTTAACCCGTGTATGGTAGAATCCCAGTTTACTGACTAGATCCACTTGTCTACATCTGCCCCTTTAGGTTTTTAGAGAAAGGTAAACATAAACTCAAGGTATCTCGGGGTCTGAAGAATCGGAAATATACAAAAGTTCTATGGTCTAATACGATGTTTAGATATTAGAACTACTGTGAAAAATCTATAACATAATGTTACCCAAGTTTTTAAAGTATGACAATGTCCATTTTCTGATAAATCATGCATCAATCTCTCAAAATTGTAATAACTATTTTGCTGTTTTCTTTTAAAGATTAAACTTGCTTTACCTTGGAAGGAGTGGTTCAAAACTTACTCAAGCAGGCGTTATGGTAAAGCAGGCGTTATGCATCAATCTCTGTATATTTTTTATTATCAGATATTCCAGTCAATCTCTTTTTAATCTCTTAGCTCTACTGCTCATTTTATATCGAATTGCGTATGTGCTGCATTACGGGCAATTAGCCAGGATATGGGCTCACCAATTGTAGACATGTAAGTAGTTAGTTTCTATACCTAAGTATTATTTTCAACAAGGACAACTACATATACAATATATAATATGCTGTCACATGAATAAACTCTTACATATTTGTTGTCTTAAACAATTTATCCCTTCTCTCTCTACTCTTTCTGCAAAGAGTATTAAACAGTAATACCAATTAATTGGTAGCTATGGGAGACTTAGAGGCCGTTGCTGTGGTAGTGAAGACCCCAGAAAACAAAGCAAAACAAATGGTTAAAAAGTCTTTCGGGAATGATTTTGTAGCAGAGGCTAAGCAGATCAATATGTTTTCACCCCAATGTTGATTGTTACCACTGCACAGTATCTTTTGAGATTTGTGTCTACTTTAATGGTTGGTCAAGTTGGAAAGCTCTATCTCTCTGGGGTTGTTGTGTCCATGTCTTTCACTAATGTCTTTGGCTTCAGTTTTCTTGTAAGTCCTTTGTTCTCTGTTCTTTAACAACATGTTCTCTTTATCTCCTTCTAGTACTAAACAATTACATAAGTGTTTATGTATTCTAAATTCTTACTCAATACTATAGTTATGTTAATCACATGAAAGCCTTGTGCAAACAATTACATAGTTTTTATGTATTCTAAATTCTCACTTAACACTATAGTTATGTTAATCACATGAAAGCCTTGTGCCATAGTAGTTTTAAGTTTTATAAAATAGCTATTTTGAAGCACATATACTAATATAATGACATGAGTCCACATGGTTTGTTCTTACAAGCTCAAACTGTAGAAAAAAATAAAGGTCAGAAAATAGTCATTTTTACCTATTTTAGCGTTTTAGTGATGGATACATAAGCATTGCGTCAGATAAGAGTTCAAGGATATTTTTACATACAAATATCGATGTACACCATGTTTACCTTACCGGTGTGTTTGTGTGCTTATAATACAGCGTCTCACACTCCCCGTTGTAACTTGAATATGGGCCTTATTAAGTAATCGGCTGGCATAATTTCTACATGTTCTTATAATTTGGTTGTCGGATTTACTTCAGGCATTGGCACTCACTACTTACATGTTGATTATGTCCATTTTAGATCATCTAATGCTCATCTGCATAAATATTTCAATAGCTATAGTTTCTAATTAGACTCTTTTAAGTCTTTTGATTTCTTGGTAAAACTGTAAGTCTATAATAGGGTGGTGACTCTTTGTCTAGTTTCTTCTGCTTTAAACTAGCATTACTGACTGAATCACTTGCTTGATTGATTAGGTGGAGGAAGAAATGATGATGTGCAAGTTGCATTTTGGTAACTTTTCTACTTGTTCGCAGGCTTCATCAATATTGCTAGATGAGAAGAAGAAAGATGTGTATGCTAAATGTAGTTAGGATGTTCTGTATTATTATTGGAACTTTGTAATGTTATGATGAATTTATACTTTATTAAATTCTCCAGTTGACTATGTATTCAATCCTTAATGTTATGTTTTGATCAAGTGAATTAAATTTAGATTTTATTACATTTTCAAATTCAGAAAGTGTAACCAATATAACATTTTGTTATGTTGGTATAAACAAAAAAGATTGTTATTAAAAATATAAGAGTGTAACAAGAATTTAACCGTATTACAATCTTGTGTTACAATAGCTAATATGGTGTTACAAAAGAGTCTATGACAACATATTTTAGGTGTTACTAAAGGATAATGTGTGTTGCAACAGAAATGTGGTTACACCTTAAACTTGTAACCATAGAAATAGAAAATGTAACTATAGGTACTCTATTGTAATACATTAAGAGGTGTTACCAAAATTTCAAAAAGTGTAACCGTAGACACCTATTGTAGCAAGGGCAAATCCAACACCCCCAAATTTTCAAAAAATGTAACCATAGCCAGTTTTTTTGCTTTAGGTAACACTTTTTGGCCATTTTAACACCTTTTTTTGTGTTGCTACATGTCAAATTTGGTGTAGTGATCTGAAACCTAGCAAAGGAGTGAGTTATATATACCCTAACACTAGGAGATGTAGACATTTTCGAATACCTAAACTTATGTCATGACAAACATGAAGTTGATAATGACAAACGAGGATGTCGAAATAATCAAGATATTTGCAAGTGTTAGTCGCTAAACAAGCACTAAAAATACATGCAAGTATACGAGTTCGCAAGTAGTATAGAATCTTTTCTAGTTCGTTCCCACAGAGACTGGCTTGGTTAACTAATTAATTCATGCACTTAAGGAACAATGTATAGTTATTATTCAATGCTAAGACGATAACAAATAAAGTTTGTTTATAATTAAGAATTAAACTAACAATTATACCTAAAAGAATAAAATTGGTTGAATTAATATATATGACAAATATGGGATTCTAACTTCATTGAATACTTCATTCAATAGCCTTATTGTTCTTAACCTTAGCATGCAATGGTGATGACACTAATCAGACAACATGAAACTGATAAACACCAACTTTCGTTGCACGAGTACCATACTACCAGACATCCACAAAAGAGATAGAAGCTGAATAGACACCAATTATATTGAGACCCTATATGTCTATAGAATTTGACAACATAACGGTTTAAGAACAAGTTATCTATCTTGATTACATAAGGCAAGTAAGTTGGTTAAAATTACCTACAAATCATACATAACAAATACATGAACCTATGCTAGCATGGCAAGTTCTAAATCCTTAAATTCACTTTCGCTTCATTAAGAATTAACACATTATCTTATAAGTTCGCGACACTCATAAGATGAATATGTACAACCAATACTAGGTTATCATATAGTCACCACACACTAAGGCATCGAAACAATTTAACTAAAGAAATCCATAAATAAATCCGCTAGAACCCAAGATAACGATTAGCCCATAATCGGACTCATCATTAACGTGGGTTCCGATGAAAATATGGTATAACAAACATAGTCTTTATAACGAATAAATAAAACCAAGTACAAAATAAGATTAAGGTTCACAAATAAGAAAACTAGCATCCAAGTTATAACTTAGAACAAAGATTCACAAGTAAAAACAAGGTCTTCTTCGTCTTCGTTAAATCGTGCTAATACGGTCTTCTTACGGCTCTCCTTGATATGTCTCTGACTTTTTTTTATTAAAAATGACCTAAAGTTGCTTATATAGCAGCCCCATGCAGTGTAAAATTCTTTCTCTCAGAAACCAAGTAGAAACAGGATTCTGTCATCCCGACACGGCGCGACCGCGCGCTGGGCTTCTACTAGAACTTGACTTCTTCATTTTTCTTGCAGATTTGAGCCGGCTTTCAATGAGCTTTTATTCCAACACCACCTTGACACCAAATTAGCACCAAAACAATGCTAATTTACCTAATTACCTAGATAATGCCTGAAATGCAGAAACACTCGAAAACACGTTAAACACTTAACAACTTGAGTACAAACCCATCAATTCAAAGCTTATAAGAGCATTATAAAGTGACATAAATGCCACTCAACATACCCCAAACTTGAATCAATACTTGTTCTCAAGCGTAAACAGACTTAAAGAACAAGAAATAAAAATGCATGAATGCAATGATCCCCATAGAATAACTAAACCAATCAACAAGAAACACCTCAGCAAATGCAATTATTCACATAAAAATCAATCAAATCTCATAAATCAACCTACAAACCAGAGACGTGCGTGTGTGCAAATGCTTACAGATGTACTATCGCAACTAGATCGACAATCAAGACTCACTACTTATCAAAACAATCGCAAGTTTATAAATAAAATAAAAGCTAGACTCAAAATAACTTATAATACTTCAATTCTTATATCGGAGTTTAACATGAATTCATGCTTTTATTCATAATAAAATAACACAAGTATGCCTATTTTGATCGTGCAATGAGTGATGTCCACAAAAGACTTATACAATAGTACCCATGTAGCGAGCGTTAGGTTAGCGGATCCCAGACTATAAAAGCCATAGGTCACTAGGCACAAAGTCCCCTAAGAACTTAATAACTCGAGTACTAAAGAGCCCACTCATGATCAATTATACATAACACTTTTTTTTCTTCTTTTTTTCTTTCTTTTTCTATATTTTTTCCTTTTTTTCAATGAATTTATGAACGAGTGCGTTTCACTCCATCTCACTCAACCCTAGACTACTCATAAAAACATGAGCCGGCTACTAGCCCTTTGACACCTAGCCACACAACTAACAATGAAATCCAATTTTCTCTAATTTCTAAATATCCATGTCTTTTATTATTAAGAGAATATCCTAAATTCTAAATATAAACAAGTGATTACACCTCGACAAACAAACAAACCATGACCATGATCTAGCAATCTAGTAACCTATAAGACTTAGTGAAATACAAGTGTCTCTAGCATGCAAATTAATTCGATAAGACTCAACATCACTAAATACGACCTCACTACACTAGCATCAATATAACCCATTAATCAGAAAAATCATCGAAGGGATCATGTTATAATGCAAATGCATGAAAACTATATGAACAATATATCCTAAAAACTACCAAAAATAAAAAAAACTACATGGAAACATATACAAACTATATGAACTAAACTATCATGAATATGCAACTACATGTGACTCACACAAAAATATATTCCTTCAACTACTACCCCCAAACTTAAAATATTCACTGTCCTCAGTGAAGGTAATAGTAAGGAATACCTACTACGAATTAGAATCATCACCCTCAACGGGTGGAGTGTCAGGTGTATTAGGAGGCGGATACATGGAATTCTCACTAAATACTGGCCACTGGATGTCAACACCGGTGGCTCTAAATGCAGTCCCAAGTGTCTGGGTGATATCATGTACAAACCCACTATGGATGTCGTGCATCGCATCCATCCTCCTAGCTAGACGGCTATACTACATCGAACTCAAACCAGCTCCAATATCTGCTCTTGCTGCCTCCTGCTGCTGCTGTGATGAACCAGCCTCCTCTCCTAACTGAGCTCTCCAAGCTGCTCTACGGGCATGCTGAGATCCTCCCGTAGTAGCCTGATCAATGAGCACACCACCAGGAAGATGATCATATAAATACCCAAACCCCTTAGGATCGGGCTTCCCTCCATATCACTCCTGCATCCTCAACAGTGTAGAACTGTCAATAGGAGCACTGGGAAGCTGAAGCTGCTCATGTGCGGGTCAATGAACACCAATTGCTACGCACAACTTCGTCACCACGGACGCATAAGGAATAGCACCTGTAGTACCTCCTCTCAAGAATCTTAGAATCCCCTGATAAATCACCATCCCCAAATCAGTGTAATCACCCTGAAGAATCCCCCACAGCAGACGAGCACGCTCCACAGTAATCTCATGCACATGCGAAGATGGCATGTTGATAGCACAAATAAACGAGTTCCAAGCCCGTGCAAACCTGTTCATGCACGACGCAGGGAACGTGGAGTAATCAGTAGTGCCCCTCTTAAACTTCCAATGAGTCTCAGGTACACACGGAGTAGCAAAGATGAGATCCAAATTAAAGTCCTCCGGAGTCTTAACGTTCCAAGTGTCCTAACCCACCATCCTCGCGGGCTGCTCAATTACCGTCCTGATAGCCTCTGCAGTATACTCCAAATTCCTCCCTCGAACCACCGTGAAACCATTCTTCTGCGCCTTGGCATTAGCATAGAACTTCCGCACAACACTCATGGGCACAGCAGCGAGAGCCTTACAAAAGGAACCCAGCTCATCTCAAGAATCATCTCCAACAGCTAACCATCCTTCCCTGATGGCAGAAAACCTCGCTCCTTAGCAATAGGCTTCAAGAGAAGCCTCGTGTTCTCCTCTTCAGCCTCAGGATTAGAAAACCTTGGCCTCACACCACCCGCAGATGAAGAATTGGTGGTGCTGCTACCTACTTGCATTCTTTGCCTCTTCGGTGCCATTGGGATTGAATGAGAGAGAATAAAAGTTAAGTGTTTGAGAGATTTGTGTTTGAGAATTTGTGATGTGGTGGAGAAGTTTGTGTATAAGTGTATGTATTTATAGGTGGGGAGGTTAGAATTTGATATGGAATAGAAGTGGGAATTGATTGTGGGGATCGTGGGAATAATGGATTTGATTAGGAGAGAGAATTATGGGATGTGAAAGAGTAAAAATCGGGTTGGAATTGAATTTATAACAAAAGTCCCAAAATTACCTTGTAAACTGTTATTTCTATTTTTTTCGCACAGGGACCTGGCGTGGCCGCGCGCTAGGATAACGCGGGCGCGCTTACTCTCTGGAAAACCGGCGTGGCCGCACGCTAGATCAGCGCGGGCGCGCTTGGCTACTGGAAAAACGGTGCGGCCGCGCGCTTGGTCTGCGCGGGCACGCCCAGATCTGTAGTTGGCCCTGAATTTTTTTCTTTTTCTGATTTTTTTGTATTTTTCTCCTTTCTTCTTGCTTCCTCTACCTACTAATGTACAAAATACTTGGGTTGCCTCCCAAGAAGCGCTTGTTTCACGTCACTAGCTCGACGTAGAACCTTGAGCTCAAATGGAAAATAGAACGGCACTAACCACCTCATGGTTTACCGTGTCACCGTAGTAATGCTTCAATCTCTGACCATTTACCTTGAATGCTTGGCCCGGATCATTCTCAAAAATTTCCACCGTTCCATGAGGAAACACAGTCTTGACAATAAACGGCCCTGACCTTCTTGACTTCCCGGAAAAAGACGGAGATCAGAGTTGAACAAAAGAACTTGTTGCCCCGACACATATGATTTGAGCACTAGACCTCGATCGTGCTACCTCTTGACTTTCTCCTTGTACATTTTGTTGTTCTCATAAGCTTAAAGTTGAAATTCATCGAGTTCATTCAATTGAAGCATCCTCTTCTTTCCGGCCGCATCTAAATCAAGATTCAACTTCTTCAAAGCCCAATATGCCTTATGCTCGAGCTCCACAGGAAAATGACACCCCTTACCATAAACCAACTGAAATGGCGACATTCTCAATGGAGTCTTATATGCTGTTCTAAATGCCCAAACAGCTTCATCAAGCTTCAAAGACCAATCTTTTCTTGATGGACACACGAATTTCTTCAAAATGCGCTTGATCTCTCTGTTAGACACCTCAGCTTGACCATTTGTCTGAAGATGATAAGTCGTGGCAATGCGATGATTCATATTATACCTTTTCATCATAGCAGCGAACTTGTGATTGCAAAAATGCGACCCCTCATCACTGATTATGACTCTTGGAGTTCAAAACCTTGTGAATATCTGCTTGTGAAGAAAATTAAGCATCGTTTTTGCATCATTCGTTGGAAACGCCTTAAGTTTAACCCATTGCGACATGTAATCAACCGCCAACAAGATATACTGATTATTACAAGATGAGATAAATGGCCCCATGTAGTCAATTTCCCCAAATGTCGAAGACCTCAACCTCTAGAAGCACATTAAGAGGAATCTCATCCTTCTTAGACATATTACCCACACGTTGACATCGATCACATTTCAAAACAATCTGGTGAGCATCTTTAAACAGTATCATCCAAAAGAAACCTGCTTGGAGAACACGAGCTGATGTCTTTTCTCCACCATAATGTCCTCCATAAGCCGTTGAGTGGCAATCTCGCAAGATCCCCCCGTTTCGCTGTAAGGAATACATCTCCTAATGATTTGGTCAGCTCTTTGACGAAAAAGAAATGGCTCATCCCATATATACCACTTCACTTCATGTAGAAACTTCTTCCTTTGAGCATAAGATAAATCGGGAGGCATGATATTACTCACCATGTAGTTCACAATGTCTGCAAACTACGGTTCTTCTTTTTGCACTCCAAACAGCTGCTTGTCGAGAAAAGACTCATTTATCAATATCTTATCCAATGAAGTGGCATTAGGATTTTCTAAGCGCGAGAGATGATCAACAACTTGATTTCCAGTTCCCTTTTTGTCCTTGATCTCTAGTTCAAATTCTTAAAGCAAAAGAACCCATCTAATCAATTTAGGCTTCGAGTCCTTCTTTGAGATGAGATATCGAATTACAGCGTGATCAATGAAAACTGTCACCTTAGTCCCAAGTAGATAAGATCGAAATTTCTCAAAACTATAGACAATAGCCAAAAGTTCTTTCTCTGTAGTAGTGTAATTCAGTTGAGCACCATTTAGGGTCTTACCAGCATAGTAAACCACATGAAATATGTTGTTCTTCCTCTATCCAAGAACTGCTCCAACTGCATAGTCACTCGCATCGCATATCATCTCAAAAGGTTCATTCCAATCAGGTGCAGTTATGACCGGTGCCGTTATTAAACTCTTTTTCAATGTCTCAAAAGCTGCAAGGCACTCGTCATCAAACTTGAAAGGAACATCTTTCTCTAGTAAACTGCACAATAGCTTTGAAATTTTTGAGAAGTCTTTGATGAAACGCCTATAGAAACCCGCATGAACAAGAAAACTGCGAATTCCCTTAACAGAAATAGGTGGAGGCAGATTCTCAATGACCCCCACCTTGGCTTTGTCCACCTCAAGACCCTTATTAGAAACTTTATGCCCAAGAATAATGCCTTGTCGCACCATAAAGTGGCATTTCTCCCAATTGAGAACTAGATTGGTTTTAACACACCTCTTGAGAACGTGTCCAAAATTTTGCAAGCATTCATCAAAAGAATCGCCAAATACAGAGAAGTCGTCTATGAACACCTCCACATTCTGGCCAATCATATCAGAAAAGATGGTCATCATACATCTCTAAAATGTGGCTGGTGCACCACACAAACCAAAAGAAACTCGTTTGAAGGCGAAAATACCAAATGAACAAGTGAAGGTAGTTTTTTCCTGATCTTCTAGAGTGATACAAATCTGATTGTAACCCGAATAGCCGTCTAGCAGACAGTAGTACTCAAGACCATCCAATCTATAAAGCATCTGGTCAATGAAGGGCAAAGGGAAGTGATCCTTCCTAGTGGCTGTGTTCAGCTTCCTGTAGTCTATGCAAACTCTCCACCCCGTGACTGTTCGTATAGGAATAAGCTCATTATTCTCATTTGCTACCACAGTAATACCACCTTCCTTTGGCACACATTGAACCGGGCTTACCCACGAACTGTCAGATATAGGATAGATGATTTTTTCATCTAGCCACTTAAGAATTTCCTTCTTCACTACTTCTGTAACGCCCCCAAATCCGGGGTCAGGAATCTGGGTTGTCACGCAAGCCTTCAATCATGTGTAACCTGTATTAACTCAATAATCCAATAATTCCATATCATAAACCCCCAATCTCACACACTCACAAGTTATAGCCTTAGAAATGACGTACAACAAGTATCATCTGTTATTAAAACTCAAATGTACTTTACAGGATCTCAAACAATTATTCATAACCTCTATATGAAGTTACAATAATTACGAATGATATCTTATACCTATCTGATACTCTGGCACATCTGAGATAAAGCTGCCAGGGATTCTCCCCATGACTGTGAGCGAATAAGTCCCACACCGGCATACTGGTTATTTGTTGTGTTGTGTCATTTAAAAGAAAGCAAGAGTGAGCTATAATGCCCAGCATAATAATGTACAGTATGAAAATGACTGTATGATAAACTCACGTAAAACATCATATATGATAATTACGTTTTATTCAAAAAAAAATTTCTTGGTGACACACACCTTCTCATGAAAACAATTCTTTAGTGGATTTTATTATCCTGCGATTACCTTAATGGTAAACCCAGCACCTAGGCTTGGGTTACGGTATTGCATCACAATTCCAATTAGAAGAATAGGACACTCGTTGGAGCCACCGCATACAATGATCAGTCGTAATACGATAATAGTAACCTTTTCTACTAGTAGAAAGACGACACCTTCTTATCTTGGTTATCCTCTGGCCGCATTCGGGCTACGTGTCCCATTCTGGGTATACACATACTTCACAAGTTCCTGAGTACATAGAGTACCTTCACCTGCGGTACCTTTGGTAGTCCATCTAGCACACATAGTACCAGAGTCTACCCCTCCCTTGTCCTTTGAAAATAATTCTATCATATCTCGAGAATTCGAACCACATCGAAGTTCCCCAAGTGTTTTGCTTGTCGATAGATACAGTTTATCTTACTAAGATATAAATGTATATATATATAAGTACTTTCGAGATTTTTGGAGGAAGTACTAAGGTTGTGAGTTGACCGTTGTCAACAGATAATTAAGTAAGGGAAAAAGTTTCTCCTTGAAACTATATTCAAAATATTAAATAAGTCGGGATAATATTCTCCGACGATCTGAAATTATTCGAATGATTTTCAAAATCAGAAAGTAATTTAAATCTGGTTCTATGATTTTTAAATCATAAATAAACCCTTTAATAAATAGTAAATAATTAAATGATAATCAATAAATAATTAAACCTCGAAGGAGTTTACCTTTAAAAGAATAAAATAATATTCCCAAACTAATTTATGTTTAATAAATTAATAAACTTTAATATTTAATCAAGATTGAAGTAAATATTTACTGGAGAATATTTCTCTGTTGGATATACTTGAGATGTCATGTCTAATATGTTTCATGTTTAGTTTTCAGATCTTAACTAACAGGAAATATCAGTACTTACTGGAATCAGGACTTACTGGAAGTCAGGACTTAAGGATATCAGAACTTAGATTATCAGAAGATAATATCAGAAGATGGATATTAGAACTTAAGTACTGGAGGACTAATAGTTAATGAAGGAAGCTGATTTACAGGAAAGAAGATCTAGACTAATACAAGAAGAAGATATGCATGGAAAGCATTCGAGGACTAGAAGAATTATATAAGATATCTGGTTGATATATTTTAGGAGACAGAATTATATTTCATATCAACTAGAAGTTATCTTGTAACTATGTGTCTATATAAACACAGATATAGGTTTACTCTATAAGAGTTACAATCATCGAAAAGATCATATATTGTAACCTAGCAGCTCTCGTGATATTTGTTCATCACTGAGAGAGAACAGTTCCATTGTAACAGAGTTTGTTATATCAAATACATATATTTTCTGTTACTTGTGCTTTAAATCGATTTGATTATATTGTACACTATATTCAACCCCCTTCTACAGTGTTGTGTGACCTAAAAAGTGGTATCAGAGCCCATCTGTTAACACACATACAGTAAAGATCCAAAACAAGCATGTCAGAAGAAGCAGAAAATCCAACCAAGCCCGCTAAAACTGAAGAAACTCCAAAGACTCAAACCCATAGTTGATATGAGACTATCAGGGTTCCCATGCTGAGACCGTCTGAATATCCCATATGGAAAGTGAAGATGACTCTGTTTCTGGAAGCTACAGATCCAGAATACCTTGACAGAATTAATGAAGGACCGCATAAGCCAACCAAGCTCTCTGTTGTAGTTGCAGATCAGCCAGCAAAGACCATACCAAAGGAGAAAAGTGAATACACAACTGAAGATATCTCATCTATTGCCAAGGATGCAAAGGTAAGGCATTTGCTGCATAGTGCCATTGATAATGTCATGTCAAATAGGGTAATTCACTGCAAAACTGCAAAGGAGATATGGGATGCTTTGGAGAGAGGGTGTTAGGGAACTGATGCAATGAAGAAAAATAGGAGGACTATACTCACTCAAGATTACAAGCACTTTGACTCAAAAAGTGATAAGTCATTAACTGACTTATATGACAGGTTTGTCAAACTCTTGAATGATCTGTCACTGGTGGACAAGGAATATGACATTGAAGATTCAAATCTAAAATTCCTTTTAGCTCTTCCTGAAAGTTGGGATTTGAAAGCTACTATTATAAGAGATAACTATTCTCTTGATGAAAATACCCTTGATGAAATTTATGGAATGCTCAAGAATTATGAACTTGAGATGGATCAAAGAAGCAAGAGACATGGGAGAAAGTCAAGAACGGTTGCTCTTAATGCTGAGGAGGAATCCCCCAAAGTGGCTGTCTCAAAGAAAGGAAAAGGAAAGGCTCTCATCATAAAGTCTGATTCGGAATCATCAAGTTTTGATGATGATGATTCAGAAACTAAAAGTCTACCTGAAGTAGATACTGTTGAAGAGATGATGAAGCTGTGTGCTCTCATGGTGAACGGTATCACAAAGATAGCATACAGGAAATTCAGAAGAGAAAAGAAGTTTTCCAGGAAAGGTAGAAGTTCTGATAAGAAGGGCTTCAGAAAATCTGAAGGCAAAGGAGGAAAGTCTGACAGAGGATATTATTTAAATGTCAAATGCTACAACTGCAGTGAGAAAGGCCACATATCTATTGAATGCAAGAAAGGAAAGAGTGACAAAGGCAAGGCACTTGTCACAAAGAAGAAAAGCTGGACAGACCCCTCAGATTCTAAAGATGAGGAGAACTATGCCTTAATGGCAAATGCTGATAGCAGTTCTGATGCTGCTGAGTTAAAGGTACCTCAAACAACTTATGCCTTTCATACTGATGATATTACTGCATTGAGATTATATCTTAAAACCATTTTTATTAGCTATAGAGATCAAACTTTAACATGTGAAAGATTAACTTCTGAAAATCTTGCTTTTAAAAAGAGGAATGATTATTCAAAAAAAGAGTTAGTTATGTTCCATCAAACTCAAAAGGATAGAGATGATGCTTTCTATGTGAGAGATGAAGTGCTAAAAATGAATAAATCTCTAAAAACTGAGTTAGAAAAGGAGAGAGAGATTATCAGGACTTGGACAAATTCTGGCAGAGCAACTCAGGACATACTAAGTAGTGGAAACTGGAAAGAGGGCTTAGGTTATGGAGATGAGAAAAGTAAAAAAGGAACTGAACAAGTTAATCCAATTATTGTTAAACAGACTACTAAGCCAAAGGTAAATCCTGTTTAATTTGTAGCTAAAACTGTAAAATTTGATTCTGAAAAGATGAAAGATATTGAGACAGAAGTGATAGCAGAGTCAACTTCTGAAAAATTAGAACAGGATAAATCAACTGAAGTTAACATAGGCTTAATAACTAAGAAGCAGCTTAAACATAAACTAAAAGAGATTACCAGTAAAAACAAGGTAAAGAAAGCTAGGAAAAATAGGAATGGAAAGGAAGGTGTGAATAAAAGCAACAATTATATGCCTGTTCCTAATGCTCCTAGAAAGAAATGTTATAACTGTGGAAATTCTAACCATCTGGCTTCTTTTTGCAGGAAGAATAAGAATATAAACTCCTTACCTTCTAAGTCAGGAGTTAAGAGTCATTCTGTTAGGTTTAAGCCACAAAATCCATGTTTTCATTGTGGTAGTTTGTGGCATTCCATTTATACTTATAAGGAATATCATAGTTTGTACTATGATTATTATCAGATAAAACCTTCTTTGAAGAAAGTTACTTTAATTCCTTCTAGTGTAAAGTATGATACAAAGTCTGATACTGTCAATACTGATAAGAAAAATGTTAGCATAAACTTTGATGTTAAATCCACTGCAAATGTTAACAAACTTAAAAAGGCCAAAGGATCCAAGCAAGTCTGGGTCCTTAAAACTAACCTTTAGTGGTCTTTGTGATTGCAGGGCAACAAGAAGAACATCATAGTTCTGGACAGTGGATGTTCAGGACATATGACTGGAAATAAAGCCCTGCTATCAGACTTTATGGACAAATCTGGCCCAGGAGGTTCTTATGGAGATGGCAACATTGGGAAAACTATGGGATATGGCAAGATCAATCTTGGGAATGTCAACATTGAATCAATAGCTCTTGTCTCAGGACTTAAACACAATCTGTTGAGTATAAGTCAAATCTGTGACATAGGTTATCATATGGATTTCTTTGAAGAACACTGTGTAGTAATAAGAAATTCAACAGGCAAAGTGGTTCTGAAAGGATACAGACATGGTGACATTTATGAAGCCGGACTTTCAACAAGTACTGATGGTTCTGCAATCTGTCTGTTGAGTAGAGCATCAATTGAATAAAGCTGGAATTGGCACAAGAAACTCTCTCATTTAAATTTCAACAATAGAAATGAGCTTGTAAAGAAAGATCTTGTGAGAGGACTGCCAAAAATAGTATTTTCTCCTGATGGCCTTTGTGATTTATGTTAGAAGGCAATACAAAGAAAATCTTCTTTCAAGAGCAAAACTGAGTCATCAATTCTTGAGCCTTATCACCTACTACATGTTGATCTATTTGGTCCAGTCAATGTCATATCTATTGCAAAGAAGAAATATGCTATGGTTATAGTGGATGAGTTCACAAGGTACACATGGGTGTAATTCTTGCACAAGAAGACTAAAACTGCATCTACCCTAAATGATCATCTCAGATAGCTGGATAAATTGATCAAAGATTCTGTTAAAATTATAAGGAGTGATAATGACACTGAGTTCAAGAATTCAATCATGGAAGAGTTCTGCAAAGATCATGGAATCAAACAGGAATTTTCTGCACCTGAAACTCCACAGCAAAATGGAGTTGTAGAAAGAAAGAACAGGACTCTCATTGAAGCTGCACGAACAATGCTTGATTAAGCAAAGCTACCAACCTATTTTGGGTTGAAGCTGTGTAGACTGCTTGTTTTACACAAAATACTACACTTATAAACAAGCATGGAAAAACACCATATGAGATGGTGAAGAAGAAGAAGCCAAATCTGAAATACTTTCATGTATTTGGTTGCAAGTGTTTTGTTCTTAAGACTCATCCTGAACAGCTGTCAAAATTTGATCTAAAAGCTGATGAAGGAATTTTTGTTGGATATCCACTTTCCACAAAAGCCTTTAGAGTCTACAATTTAAGAACAAGAGTTGTCATGGAATCTATCAATGTCTCTTTTGATGATAAGAAGATTACTGGACTTGAAGATTTCGATGATCATGGTCAGCTGAGATTTGAGAATAAAGATTTAAATTCTGATCCTGAAAATTCTGATCCTGTAAGTTCTGATGTCATTGAATCTGTGGTAACAACTCCAAAGAAAAATGCACCTGTCCAGGGGGAGCAAGCTGAAGATCCTACCACATCTCAAGACTCTCGAGAAGCATCAAAACCTGTCACTGGCTCTTCAAGTTCGGATTCATCTAGTTCTGATGAGCCAAATTCTGATAATTCTGGAAGCTTTGATTCTTCAACTCCTGAAAAATCAAATTCAAATTCTGAAGTCTCAGAGAGCATAACTACAGGGGGAGCATCAGAAAATGCTGATAGAGACAGCATGGATCATGAGGAAGGATCTAGTTCTAGAGATCAACTTCCATCTGCAAGGAAGTGGACTAAAGCACATACACCTGATTTAATTATTGGAGATCCTGAAGCAGGTGTCAGAACTAGAACTGCAACTTCAAATGAATGTCTCTATCATTCTTTTCTATCTCAGACCGAACCAAAGAAAGTGGAAGAAGCTCTTTAAGATGCTGATTGGGTGCAAGTAATGCAGGAAGATTTAAATGAATTTGAAAGAAATAAAGTCTGGACCATAGTGCCAAGACCAATGAATAGATCAGTTGTTGGTACAAAATGGGTGTTCAGAAACAAAACTGACAGTGATGGCATAATTACAAGGAATAAAGCAAAACTGGTTGCTAAAGGTTACTCTCAGTAAGAGGGTATTGATTATGATGAAACATTTGCACCAATTGCTAAATTAGAAGCCATAAGGATCTTTTTGGCTTATACTACTCACAAGAAGTTTAAAGTCTTTCAAATGGATGTGAAATGTATTTTTCTCAATGGAGAATTGGAAGAAGGGGTATATGTTGAACAACCTCCAGGATTTGTAGATCCTAAACTTCCCAATCATGTCTACAGGCTTGACAAAGCACTTTATAGCCTCAAGCAAGCTCCAAGAGCATGGTATGAGACTCTAGCTCAATTCCTTCTGGAAAGTGGATTTCACAGAGGCACAATTGACAAGACTTTATTCTACCTCAACCATGGAAAGGACTTACTTTTGGTACAGATATATGTTGATGATATCATATTTGGCTCTACTAATTCCAAACTGTGTGAGAAGTTTGCAAAGCTAATGCAATCAAGATATCAAATAAGTATGATGGGAGAACTCAACTATTTTCTGGGCCTTCAAGTCAAGCAAACTGAAGAAGGCACTTTTATTCTAGTCAATCCAAGTATACCAGAAATTTATTGAAGAAATTTGGAATGCAAGATTGTTCAACTGCATCCACTCCCATGGACACTGCAACCAAGTTAGATAAGAATACTGGTAAATCAGTAGATATTACTAACTACAGAGGTATGATTGGCTCATTACTCTATCTAACTGCAAGTAGACCTGATATCATGTATACTACCTGTCTTTGTGCAAGATTTCAGGATGATCCAAGAGAACCTCACTTATTAGCTGTGAAAAGACTTTTCAAGTACCTTAAGAGTACAGCTGATCTAGGATTGTGGTATCCTAGGGAATCAGACTTTAAGCTAATTGGTTACTCAGATTTAAATTTTGCAGGAAGCAAAATTGACAGGAAAAGCACTAGTGGAAGCTGCCAATTTCTTGGAGGCAGATTAGTTTCTTGGTTTAGAAAGAAATAAAAGTCAATTTCCACATCAACTGCAGAAGCAGAATATATTACTGCATGGAGCTGTTATGCACATATTATTTGGATGAAGAATCAGTTATTGGATTATGGGTTAGAATTTTCTAAAATCACTATTTACTGTGATAATCAAAGTGCTATTGCTATGACAGGTAATCCAGTTCAACATTCAATGACAAAGCACATCAGCATAAGGTACCATTTCATAGGGGAACATGTGGATGAAGGTACAGTGGAATTGCATTTTGTTCCGACAGATCAACAGCTAGCAGATATCTTCACAAAACCACTATGTGAAGCTACTTTTATAAGATTGGTAAATGAACTTGGAATGGTTTCAGGTTCTTTCTCTAAATCTGCTTAGTTTTTGTTCTCATGCATCAGACTTTATGATCAGTGTTTACAGATTGTATTATCTATATATAATCTGTGCATAATTTGAAAATTCATTAAATGCTGATTGTTATCTGATGTGGATTTATATACTCTGATAAGTGTTTTGAATGTTCAGTGAATATTCAACCAATGAGGATAACTGTGCTAGATGCTGACCTAGTAGTCTTTAACATACTAGAAATCCCATGTTTGAATTAGTTGTTTATGTGGAAACTCATTAACACAAGCAGATTCTGATATTGAGGTTAGTCAAGTTTACTTTGTGTATCTTATTACTAAGTCACAAACTAGATTCTTGTTTCTTATATGTCAAATTCTGATGTCAGTAAATCTTAAGAATGAACTAAGTGATGATAAGCCTCACTTATCAAAAGAAAAAAAAGAAAAGAAAAGAATAAAAGTCAGGTACTCCTTTGAGATCTACAGTAAAAATATGGAAGGGAAGACCCAAGTGCATTGCTGGTATTAAGTAATATGCATTAGAAAAGCAAATATTTTTCTGGGTGACTTTTCACAGTCTATGATTACTGGAGAAATACTCTGATAACATCATAAATTCTGATAAGCAGTCGTGACTCACTTACACTGAGAAGCCACTGTAAAAAGGAATTTCAAAAGATGCATAAAATGAGCACAAACTGTTGAGGTGGACTCTTGCATAAATTTGTTCTATAGTAGACATCATGATTGATGACAGATTTTAAGCATTTTTCTTAGTTATGCCTTATTTCTAAGATGTACTGAAGTTGATCAGACTTTAATCTTTATCTGATATTTTGCTGAATGCACACACTGTAATAACACCCAAAATTTTCAACTTTTTGTAACCCTTGTGAATAGTGTTTTTGCTGAATGAGAAAACTTTTCATGCCACACTATGTAGGGGTTCTATTATGGATAATCTGAGATTTTATTAGTACTCTATATGGTATATGAGTGTATGTAAAGATCGCCAGAATCCAATTCCGAACACTTTGGTTTTTCCCAGAAATCCACTAGATACGGAGAGGATTGAGTATAAGGTAACAGGATAAAAAGGATTTAAATTAAAGGATTATAATAGAGGATCATAAAAAGGAATATAATGTATTGAGAAAGGTTAAGGGAACCTAAGTAATAAGATCCCGGGTATGATCCTTCAAACGATAAACGAGAACGAAAGTTAAGCGAACCGTATAACAGATCAGCGGTCATTAGGCAAACAATTAGGGAGTTAATCAAAGGGATTAGAGAGAGTGATGTCACCCAACCAATGAGAAGAGGACAAGGAGGGAAGGATGACATCACCACATGACATGGGCATGACATGGGAAGGAAGGAGATGTGGTGGCTTTTTAACCACACAAAATCAAGGGCAAATAGGTAATTGACTAAATCAAACACAAAAACAAATCAACCAAGCCAAGCAAATTCATTCTTCATCAAAATCAAAAAGTAACCAAGGCATTGTTCTTGAGAGCTCTCGGCTTTTTACTATTGCAAAAGGCAAGAAAATTCAAAATCAAAGATCCAAGCTTCCTAAATTGGTGAGTTAATTCCCTAATCATCTTCATGCTTAGTTAGGGCTATATCATGAGTTTAAGCCATCAATTCCTTCTCAATCTTCTTCATTTAATCAAAGAAGAAGACTATGAATAGTGTTTTCAAGTTTTTAACTTGAAATTTTTCTTGTTTTCCTTGAAGATCCAAGCATTCCTAAGACTTCTCAAAGCTCCTTAAGGCTTCCTAGCTCCTCCCACCACTTCAAGGAAGGTATATCATCTCCAAACCCTAGATTCCTATGTATTATGAGATGATTTTGATTAGTAGAGTGATATTGTAGCTTGATGTTTGTGATTTAGAGTTTGGGATTGAAATGGTATTGAAATGGAATGGTAAATGTTGTTGTTTTGATTAAAAGAACTTAAGTATGGTTAAAGTTAAGCTTAGGCATAAGTATGAATGTTAAAATTGAATTGGTTGGGGTTGTTATGATGTATAAGGATGGAGGTGGGTTGTATGTTGGATTTGAGGTTGAATTGGGTTGGTTTTGAATGGTTTAAAATTGGGAAATCGCGTAAATATAGCCGTCGTAACGTCTGATTTTCTTTAGACTGTTTTTGTGCATAACATTAGGACCCGAGAACCCCCTGCTAGATTATGACCATTGCCATGTTTAGATAGCTCATGTTACGAGCTTCATTTTGATATGTAGTTCGTTCGATTCCGATGCACGGTTTAGGAGAAATGACCGTTCCAAGTAACGGCGTTTCGCGAACGAAACTTTTCCCCTCGCCTTACTTTGAAACATAGGTTAAAGACCAAAAAGGGTTAATTAATGTATGAAACATTTATGGTAAGTGTGTTAGGCAGTTGGTAAGACACTCGCGAAGGAATCGCCTTAAAACTCGTAAAGGTTAAATTATTAAAAATGGTGGAGCCGAGGGTACCCGAGTGACTTAAGCGAGTCAGTAAGCGCAAAACAAGCGTTAGAGTCTAAGTTAGTTAAAGTATAGATTTACAAGTGACTTTGGAACAATTCCAACTTACTTGTTGTTTATAGGTTACCAGACTCGTCCCGAGCCTTTTATCACCCCAAGTCGCTCAGGCAAGTTTTCTAACCGTTATAACTGTTGTTGTGATGTATATATGTATTTACATTATCTTGCGATAGATGCATGTTGGTTAATTAGCAAATGTTGCAATATATTGAAGCATGCTGCTATGGTATATATATATGCATGCCTGTTTCGTATTCTTTCCATATATATCTGTTGATACAGTTGATAATACCTATGCTAGAGGATAGCGGTAATTTGCATATACCCTTAGTATAGGGACCCAAAGGTGAAAACATATTTCTAAACCGGAAGTCGATGTTTCCGAGTATATTATATATATACACATATATATATATATATGGATATAGTTTTTTTAAAACTATTAATCGAATAAGGTTTATTCGATAACTTTAACTTTATTTTATTATTGAATATTATTTCGAATATTATTCGAAGGCTTATGACTCCTTTATATTAAATGAATATTATTTTGAATATTCATTCGAGGGCTTATGACTCTTTTATATTATTTATTGAATATTATTTGAATATTCATTCGAGGGCTTATGACTCAGTTTATATTATTTAATAAATATTATTGGAATATTCATTTGAGGATCTATGACTCCGATTATTTGCTGAGATATATTCTTTATTTTATTAAAGAATAAGGTGTCAATAATCAAACTTATTTTCGATTATTCAAATAAAGATAGTACTTTCATATAAGTATATCTTTGGTTATTTAATACTCGTTTCAAGTATAAGTTTTAATACTTCTACTTCAATTATTTTTATAAAGATTATTCTTTATGGGAATATTATTTAAATAATAATATTCAGACATTTTCTAAATATTCTGGGGACTGATTTATTTCATTAAATCAGATTTACTCCAAACACTCTTTAAAGTGTTTTCGAGACTTCAAAATGAATTTTTAAAAGTTAGAGCGGATCCCAAAACTCATTTTTATATTTAAGATCTTCCTTTTTAAGGGGATTTAAATACTCGCTCAAAACCTGAGGGATCCGGCTCTGTGGTGTATCTTATATTCGCAACACGGTTGCAGTTTTGGTAAATGAATTGATTACTTACCCAACGTTCGGGAAGTAAGTCCATCTATTGAGTCGGCATAAGCAACATGGGCTCAGTGGGCGTCCATGATAGTGTAAGTGGCTCAGTGGGAGTCCATCAAATGCATAAGTGGCTGAGTGGCAGTCCAACATAAGGTCCTATTACGACCAGGGTGATGACCAGTGGGTAATTCATCCATCTACTAGTAGAAAAGGTTACTTATGGGTATCTTTGCCTGATCAGCAAGATATCTGGTTTATGCCAAATTCTTTTCCTTTCCAAATTTATTGGATATTGCAATTCTGTTCATACTTTACATGACAGAGGTTTTCAGGAAATTGTATAAAGAAGATGTATATGTGGATATATATATATATATATATATATATATATATCAGAACTTAATGAAGTATATCATAACTTCATTTCCTTTAATAATATTTCAAAGATTTAATCTATTCAAATCTTGTCTTGTAGTCTCATCTATCTGATGAACTGTTGAAAGCTCATTATACTTTGAACAGTGGTAGTTCAAGCAGCTTTTTAAATGATAAAGTATAGTGAAGTATTTGGTAACTTCATCCCTTGTTTTTACTTAAATCTAGTAAGTAATTATCTTACGCATGATAAAAGATTCTAGTAAGTATCCATTTAGATACTTATATTATTGTTATCACTACATATTATCTTGCGAGCTGTAAGGCTCACTCTTGCTTTATTTCTTCATCACACAACAACAGTTAGGAAAGATGGCCAGACTCCAGCAGACCCAGCGCAAGCGCGTGGGAAGCGTCCCGCGTCTTCCCGATGATGTTGTAGCTGCTATAGCTGTAGAGGTAGATCTATTTGTAGATCAGACCATCTACTTTTGAGAATCAATTATGTATAATTATAACTTGTGGCAGATAATGGCAATTAACTGTAAATTTATCAAGTAATCATTTTGGGTTGTAATAACTTTTAAATTGTGGATTCAAAGACTTGTACTTATTTCAATTTCATCTCTGAGACTATAACGGGTTGTGGTGTGTGTGTTAGTGTGGGGTCACAGTATAAGGTTATTTATTATTAATTAAGTGAAGTGATATTATGGAAAGAAAGACCGTGACGACCCGGATCCCCGACCCCGGATCTGGGGGTGTTACAGAAATGGTATCAGAGCTAAGCGTTATAAACCTCAAAGATGATGCGACAATATAATAACAAACTCACAAAGATAATAAGAACTCTTGCCAAGTTCATGGTCGGACTACTTAAAGTAGTGCTGATAGTTAAAACCCTTACGGGAACCCTTATAAGTATCATGATAGTAACTTAGCTCGTTTAATGTGTAGGCGCCTGAGATAGAGGACCCTGAGATGTTCGAGCGTGAACATGATGAGGCACTGCTAGATGTTGAGGATCAGGAGGAGCCTGAGATGGAGGAGGATGAGGAGGATCCCTCAGAGGAGTCAGAGACGGAGGTCATTGCTATTTCAGATGAGGAGGACCCCTCAGAGGAGTCAGAGATAGAGGTTATTGCTATTCTAGATGAGGAGGACCCGGATGAGGTCCCAGTAGCTGAGGAGCGTGTTGGACCTATGGTAGTGTATGCTGGTACCCCATTACCCACACTTCCGGTGGTCAGAGCCCCTACCCCTCCACCACTATCCTGGATTCCCGATGATGACAGCTCAGAGACCCATACTTCCGAGCCTAGGCAGACCGAAGAGGCACCCTCAGCGGCTCCGGATTCACCACCTCTTGACCCTGCCCACAGGCAGTCTTCGTTAGCTCATGGATATGTTCAGGATGTTCTGAGGACCCGAGTGGCTGTTACTGAGGGCCGACTGGATGAGGCCAGGAGGGAGTTGGATGCAGAGAGGGTGGGTAGGCGTACCCGAGCTTATGAGACTAGGGCTTCTATACCCCGATCCTTGAGGAGGGAGCTTACGGGGATAGAGCTCACATCCCGAGCGAGGCTCAGATCGCTCCAGGGGGACAGGCATGGTAGGATCTCCAGGTGGCAGGCCGACTATATCTTCCGATGTGCGATGGAAAGGGTATGGGAGCTGACCCGCTCCGGTGTGTGATTCAGGATTGATGATGGAATAGTCTAGTTGTCTAGTTAGCCGAGGCCTTAGTAAGAGCCAATTTTCCGGGATAGTTGACTTGTATATAGCATCCCTTTTTCTGACTAGACAGATAGATTCTTGTGTATCACTTTTGGGACAGATGACTGTAGCACTGTTGTACTTTTGACCAGATCAAACTATGTATTTCTCGCATTATGTATATATTTGTTTCCTTTGGTTCAGTTCATTAGTGACGGGATCACTATTTTTATCATTAGAACTTTCTTAAAATAATAGAATTGCGATATACGTTCTCCCCATTATAAGAGCTGTGCAAGGCACAATGTTGTATATGATTGTGACCTAACATTGAATTTTCCCAATAATTTTTTTTATTATCAGAATCATGCCGCCAAGAAAGATTGGAACTAGGGCGAACCCTGGATCTGAGGACCAGGGAAGCCATAACCAGGATGATAGGAACCAGGAACACAGTGAAGAGGAAGATGAGGATTATGTGGAACAGGATGACTCCCTGTATGAAGAGGAAGAGGAAACATATGATGTTGAGGGATTTGAGATAGAGGCTGAAGAAGGAGAAACCGAGGTTGAGCAACCAGTACCAAACCCAGGCATGGATCCCATGGGCCAGTTCATGCAACTCCTAAGGCAGAATTTGGAACGTCAACCCAACCCACCCCCTCAAGGAAATAACAATACTGTGACAAACTCTTTCAGGGCTTTTAAGTCCCTTAAGCCCCCTGAGTTCCACGAATCAGCCGATCCAGTTGAGGCAAGGGCATGGTTAAAGGAAATGGAGAAATCCTTTGAGATTTTGAGTACCGATGAGGCACAAAAGACTGTATTTGCTACCTACCTTCTGAAAGGAGAAGCTAACTACTGGTGGGAGGCCAAGAAAAACATGGAGACAGATGCTATTATAACCTGGGAGAGATTTAGTCAGTTGTTTCTGGGAAAGTATTTCCCGAGGTTTATGGAAAACCGGATGGAGCTCAAGTTCTTGGAGCTAAAGCAGAATAACTTGTCTGTAGCAGAGTACGAAGTGAAATTTACTGAGTTATCAAGGTTTGTGCCGGAGTTTGTGAGCACTGAGGAAAAGAAAGCTAGGAGGTTTCAGCAGGGACTGAAACCGTGGATTCAGAATAGGGTGGCAATCCTTGAGCTTACGGACTATGCCACTCTGGTGCAAAAGGCAACGATTGTAGAAGTCGGAAGTGAACAGATGCAGAAGGAAAGAGAGAAGAAAGGAATAAAGAGGAAAAGTATGAGCATGGGTGGAGGTTCCGCAGGAAGGAGCTTCCCAACTAGATTTAATCGAGGAGTAGTGTCCCTACCAGGAAGGAACACTGGGTTTAAGCGGCCAATGAGTGTGAGTGTGAGCCAGGGCGGCCAGAAGTCAAGAATGTCCTATTCCAACCAGTCTCGACCCCCATTGCCAGCCTGTAACATATGTGGAAGGAATCACACTGGGGAGTGTAAAGGAAAGCCAGTAACCTGCTTTAAGTGCGGTCGGGAAGGCCACTATTCAACTAAGTGCCCATCATCAACCCCTGCCGTCATTCCAACCACCACTTGTCATCAGTGTGGACGCCCAGGTCATTGGAAGAGGGAATGCCCAATGAACAAACCAGCAGCTTCGGGAGCAAGCAGGGCTGCTTCTAATAAGCCACCTACTGCGAGGACTTTCAACAAGACAGTCCAGGATGCTATGAAAGATTCAGATGTGATAGCATGTACCCTTTCTCTAAATTCAGTCAGTGCAAATGTTTTATTTGATTCGGGAGCAACTAAATCTTTTATATCAAAGGACTTTGCGCGTAAGTTAAGACTTAAGGCTGAACCCTTGATAGAGCCCTTGCAAGTAGAAATAGCCAATCATGAAATTATTCCTGTTAACCAGATTCACCCCGCCTGTGAGATAGGCATAGGGGAGCAATCTTTTAGTGTTGATCTGATTCCTTTTAAATTAGGGGAGTTTGATGTAATTTTGGGAATGGACTGGCTATCTAGCAATGATGCTCAGATAGACTGTAAAGGGAAGAAAGTTAAGCTAAATGTCCCAGGGAAGAAAGAAGTTATATTTAGAGGAAAGAGGCAGACGCAGAAATTTTTGACCATGGCCCAGGCCAAAAGGATGCTACGAAAAGGAAGTGAGGCCTACCTAGCCTATGTGGTGGACACGCAGAAGGAGGTGCCTAACTTACAAGATATTCCAGTAGTCAACGAATTTGAAGATGTATTCCCACAAGACCTTCCGGGTTACCACCCGATAGAGTGATTGAATTTGCTATTGAGTTGGCCCCAGGGACGGCGCCAGTTTCAAAAGCACCTTACCGGTTAGCCCCATTAGAAATGAAGGAATTAGCTATCCAATTGCAGGAACTCTTGGATAATGGTATGATAAGAACCAGTGTGTCTCCATGGGGAGCACCAGTTTTATTTGTTAAGAAGAAAGATGGGAGCATGAGGCTGTGCATAGACTATCGAGAGTTGAACAAGCTAACCATAAAGAACAGGTACCTATTACCTAGAATAGACGATCTGTTCGACCAGCTAAAGGATGCTGTTTATTTTTCCATGATCGACCTGAGAACTGGATATCACCAACTAAAGATTAAACCCGAAGATATTTCCAAGACAGTGTTCCGTACCAGGTATGGGCATTATGAGTTCTTGGTAATGTCCTTTGGATTAACCAACGCCCCAGCGGCTTTCATGGATTTAATGAATAGAGTATTTAAGAAGTACTTGGACAAATGTGTGATAGTTTTTATCGATGATATTTTGATCTACTCAAGGACTGAGACAGAACATGCAGAGCATTTGAGGATAGCTCTAGGAATACTCAGAGAGGAACAGTTATATGCCAAATTCTCGAAGTGTGAATTCTGGCGGAATGAAGTACAGTTTTTAGGACATGTGATCAATAAAGAAGGAGTATTGGTCGACCCCTCCAAGATAGAGGCGGTCTCAAATTGGGAAAGGCCAACCACACCCACAGAGGTAAGGAGTTTTATAGGATTGGCCGGCTACTATCGTAGATTTGTACAGGACTTTGCGAAGATCGCAGCCCCTTTGACACGACTTACTCGTAAGACAGAGAAGTTTGAATGGACGGAGAAATGCGAGAACAGTTTTTAGGAATTAAAGAAAAGGTTGATAACGGCTCCGGTATTGGCATTGCCGGATGGAAAAGGAGATTTTGTGATATATAGTGACGCGTCGCACAAAGGATTAGGATGTGTGCTTATGTAGCACGGTAAAGTGATTGCGTATGTGTCGAGACAATTGAAGGAATACGAGGTTAGATATCCTACTCATGACCTTGAGCTCGCGGCAATAGTATTTGCCTTAAAAATTTGGAGGCACTACTTGTATGGAGAGAAGTGCGAGATTTTCACAGACCATAAGAGCCTCAAGTACATATTTACGCAGAAAGAGCTCAACATGCGCCAGAGGAGATGGTTAGAACTAATCAAGGACTATGATTGTGAGATTCTTTATCATCCAGGGAAAGCCAATATGGTGGCTGATGCCCTTAGTAGAAAGGAAAGACTCAGAATGATAACGACTTCGAAAGAATTGATAAGGGATTTTGAGAAAATGGAAATAGAAGTAAAGGTAACCGGAACCGGAACTGAAAAGCTTTTTGAGATTCTCAATGCAGCCAGAGTTATTGGAAAAGATCAGATTGTGCCAGGAGAAAATAATGAATAAGGTAGAGAGTCAATGACTGGAGAGGAGATCCATACTGAGAAAGATGATAAAGGGATAATGAGGTACTCCTACCGGATTTGGGTTCCGAATGTTCAAGAGCTTAAAGATGAGATATTGGATGAAAGCCATAGTTCAAGGTATTCCATTCACCCGGGAAGTACCAAGATGTATAGGGATTTGAAGGAATATTACTGGTGGCCCAACATGAAGAGGGACGTAGCAGAATAGGGTAAACAAATGTTTGACTTGCCAAAGGGTAAAGGCAGAGCACCAGAGACCCAGTGGACTCTTACGACCCCTGGAGATTCCCGAATGGAAATGGGAACAGATAGCGATGGATTTTGTTGTAGGCTTGCCAAGGACGAAAGGCCAATCACTGACGCCATATGGGTAATTATAGACCGACTGACAAAGTCAGCTCATTTCATTCCTATCAATGAGAGATACACAGTCGATAGACTGGTGGACATTTACCTTAAGGAAATAGTGACGCGACATGGAGTCCCAGCGTCCATTGTCTCAGACCGAGACCCCATGGTTCAACTCCAGATTTTAGAGGATCTTTCAGGAATGTGCGGGGACCAAGTTAAATATGAGTACCGCGTATCATCCCCAGACGGATGGGCAGAGTGAAAGGACCATCCAGACACTAGAGGATATGTTGAGAGTCTGTGCAATAGACTTTAAAGGGAGTTGGGATGATCACTTACCGTTGATCGAGTTTTCTTATAACAATAGCTTTCATGCTAGCATCGGAATGCCGCCTTATGAGGCCCTGTACGGAAGAAGGTGTCGATCTCCCTTATACTGGGATGAAGTAGGAGAGCGGAAGATGCTCGGACCCGAAGTGGTCCAAAGGACCAAAGATATAGTGGATCTTATCAGAGGGCTGACTTGTAGCAGCCCAAGACAGACAGAAGAAATATGCAGACCTAGCCCGAAAGGACAAGGAATATGAAGTAGGGGACTTAGTACTGCTAAAGGTATCCCCTTGGAAGGGATTAATGAGGTTCGGAAGGAAAGGAAAACTAAGCCCAAGATACATTGGACCTTTTGAGATATTAAGACGGATTGGAAAATTAGCCTATGAGCTAGCCTTACCCCCTAATTTGCAACAAGTTCATAATGTGTTCCATGTGTCAATGCTAAGGAAGTATCATCGGGATGCCAGACACATAGTGGAGTACGAGCAGGTGGATATGCAGCCAGATCTAACTTACGTGGAGAAGCCAGTAAGGATTATAGATAAGAAGGAGCAGGTGCTTCGGAACAAAGTGATCAAGCTAGTCAGAGTACTATGGCAAAATCATAATGTGGAAGAATCAACTTGGGAACTAGAGAGCACAATGCTAGAAAAGTACCCCCATTTGTTTTCTGTTTGATTCCGGGATGGAATCCTTTTAAGGAGGGGAGACTGTAATAACCCCCAAAATTTTCAACTTTTTGTAACCCTTGTGAATAGTGTTTTAGCTGAATGAGAAAACTTTTCATGCCACACTATGTAGGGGTTCTGTTATGGATATTCTGAGATTTTATTAGTACTCTATACGGTATATGAGTGTATGTAAAGATCGTCAGAATCCAATTCCGAACACTTTGGTTTTTCGCGGAAATCCACTAGATACGGAGAGAATTGAGTATAGGGTAACAGGATAAAAAGGATTTAAATTAAAGGATTATAATAGAGGATCATAAAAAGGAATATAATGTATTGAGAAAGGTTAAGGGAACCTAAGTAATAAGATCCCAGGTATGATCCTTCAAACGATAAACGAGAACGAAAGTTAAGCGAACCGTATAATAGATCAGCGGTCATTAGGCAAACAATTAGGAAGTTAATCAAAGGGATTAGAGTGAGTGATGTCACCCAACCAATGAGAGGAGAACAAAGAGGGAAGGATGACATCACAACATGACATAGGCATGACATGGGAAGGAAGGAGATGTGGTGGCTTTTTAACCACACAAAATCAAGGGCAAATAGGTAATTGACTAAATCAAACACAAAAACAAATCAACCAAGCCAAGCAAATTCATTCCTCATCAAAATAAAAAAGAAACCAAGGCATTGTTCTTGAGATCTCTCGGCTTTTTACTATTGCAAAAGGCAAGAAAATTCAAAATCAAAGATCCAAGCTTCCTAAATTGGTGAGTTAATTCCCTAATCATCTTCATGCTTAGTTAGGGCTATATCATGAGTTTAAGCTATCAATTCCTTCTCAATCTTCTTCATTTAATCAAAGAAGAAGACAATGAATAGTTTTTTCAAGTTTTTAACTTGAAATTTTCTTGTTTTCCTTGAAGATCCAAGCATTCCTAAGACTTCTCAAAGCTTCTTAAGGCTTCCTAGCTACTCCCACCACTTCAAGGAAGGTATATCATCTCCAAACCCTAGATTCCTATGTATTATAAGATGATTTTGATTAGTAGGGTGATATTATAGCTTGATGTTGGTGATTTAGAGTTTGGGATTGAAATGGTATTGAAATGGAATGGTAAATGTTGTTGTTTTGATTAAAAGAACTTAAGTATGGTTAAAGTTAAGCTTAGGCATAAGTATGAATGTTAAAATTGAATTGGTTGGGGTTGTTATGATGTGATAAGGATGGAGGTGGGTTGTATGTTGGATTTGAGGTTGAATTGGGTTGGTTTTGAATGGTTTAAAATTGGGAAATCGCGTAAACATAGCCGTCGTAACGTCCGATTTTCTTTAGACTGTTTTTGTGCATAACATTAGGACCCGAGAACCCCCTGTTAGATTATGACCATTGCCATGTTTAGATAGCTCATGTTACGAGCTTCGTTTTGATATGTAGTTCGTTCGATTCCGATGCACGGTTTAGGAGAAACGACCGTTTCATGTAACGGCGTTTCGCGAACGAAACTTTTCCCCTCGCCTTACTTTGAAACATAGGTTAAAGACCAAAAGGGGTTAATTAATGTATGAAACATTTATGGTAAGTGTGTTAGGCAGTTGGTAAGACACTCGCGAAGGAATCGCCTTAAAACTCGTAAAGGTTAAATTATTAAAAATGGTGGAGCCGAGGGTACCCGAGTGACTTAAGCGAGTCAGTAAGCGCAAAACAAGCGTTAGAGTCTAAGTTAGTTAAAGTATAGATTTACAAGTGACTTTGGTTTAATTCCAACTTACTTGTTGTTTATAGGTTACCAGACTCGTCCCGAGCCTTTTATCACCCCAAGTCGCTCAGGCAAGTTTTCTAACCGTTATAACTGTTGTTGTGATGTATATATGTATTTGGATTATCTTGCGATAGATGCATGTTGGTTAATTAACAAATATTGCAATATATTGAAGCATGCTGCTATGGTATATATATATGCATGCCTGTTTCGTATTCTTTTCATATATATCTGTTGATTCAGTTGATAATACCTATGCTAGAGGATAGCGGTAATTTGCATATACCCTTAGTATAGGGACCCAAAGGTGAAAATATTTTGTAAAACCGGGAGTCGAGGATCCCGAGTAGATTTTGTATATATGGATATAAATATATATATATATATACTTATATATATATATATGGTCATAGTTTTCAAAACTATTAATCGAATAAGGTTTATTCGATAACTTTAACTTTATTTTATTATTAAATATTATTTCGAATATTTATTCGAGGGCTTATGACTCTTTTATATTATTTATTGAATATTATTTGAATATTCATTCGAGGGCTTATGACTCTTTTATATTATTTATTGAATATTATTTGAATATTCATTCGAGGGCTTGTGACTTAGTTTATATTATTTAATGAATATTATTTGAATATTCATTTGAGGATCTATGACTCCGATTATTTGCGGAGATATATTCTTTATTTTATTAAAGAATAAGGTGTCAATAATCAAACTTATTTTCGATTATTCAAATAAAGATAGTACGTTCATATAAGTATATCTTTGGTTATTTAATATTCGTTTCAAGTATAAGTTTTAATACTTCTACTTCAATTATTTTTATAAAGATTATTCTGTATGGGAATATTATTTAAATAATAATATTCAGACATTTTCTAAATATTCTGGGGACTGATTTACTTCATTAAATCAGCTTTACTCCAAACACTCTTTAAAGTGTTTTCGAGTCTTCAAAATGATTTTTAAAAGTTAGAGCGGATCCCAAAACTCATTTTTATATTTAAGATCTTCCTTTTTAAGGGGATTTAAATACTCGCTCAAAACCTGAGGGATCCGGCTCTGTGGTGTATTTTATATTCGCAACACGGTTGCAGTTTTGGTAAATGAATTGATTACTTACCCAACGTTCGGGAAGTAAGTCCATCTATTGAGTCGGCATAAGCAACATGGGCTCAGTGGGCGTCCATGATAGTGTAAGTGGCTCAGTGGGAGTCCATCAAATGCATAAGTGGCTGAGTGGCAGTCCAGCATAAGGTCCTATTACGACCAGGGTGATGACCAGTGGGGAATTCGTCCATCTACTAGTAGAAAAGGTTATTTATGGGTATCTTTGCCTGATCAGCAAGATATCTGGTTTATGCCAAATTCTTTTCCTTTCCAAATTTATTGGATATTGCAATTCTGTTCATACTTTATATGACAGAGGTTTTCAGGAAATTATATAAAGAAGATGTATATGTGGATATATATATATATATCAGAACTTAATGAAGTATATCATAACTTTATTTCCTTTAATAATATTTCAAAGATTTAATCTATTCAAATCTTGTCTTGTAGTCTCATCTATGTGATGAACTGTTGAAAGCTCATTATACTTTGAACAGTGGTAGTTCAAGCAGCTTTTTAAATGATATAAGTATAGTGAAGTATTTGGTAACTTCATCCCTTGTTTTTACTTATATCTAGTAAGTAATTATCTTACGCATGATAAAAGATTCTAGTAAGTATCCATTTAGATACTTATATTATTGTTATCACTATATATTATCTTGCGAGCTGTAAGGCTCACTCTTGCTTTATTTCTTCATCACACAACAACAGTTAGGAAAGATGGCCAGACTCCAGCAGACCCAGCGCAAGCACGTGGGAAGCATCCCGCATCTTCCCGATGATGTTGTAGCTGCTATAGCTGCAGAGGTAGATCTATTGTAGATCAGACCATCTACTTTTGAGAATCAATTATGTATAATTATAACTTGTGGCAGATAATGGCAATTAACTGTAAATTATCAAGTAATCATTTTGGGTTGTAATAACTTTTAAATTGTGGATTCAAAGACTTGTACTTATTTCAATTTCATCTCTGAGACTATAACGGGTTGTGGTGTGTGTTAGTGTGGGGTCATAGCATAAGGTTATTTATTATTAATTAAGTGAAGTGATATTGTGGAAAGAAAGACCGTGACGACCCGGACGGATCTGGGGGGGTGTTACATGTCTTGATCATAAATAACAAAGCCACGCATGGCCAATAAGAACTCTAAGGTGAAGAAATGTCCTCTGCATCCATATCATCCCCTCCTCTCTCACTCGACGTCTCAATAGTGCCGGTCTCGGAAGAAGAAGAGCTAAGGTCCGCTGCAGCAGGTCTGGAAGATGACTCCGGAGAGGGAAGGAGATGATCCTAAGGAATATCATCCGAGACAACCACACGGGTACGAAACCTCTTTAGTAAGGTCTCATCATCAGGGAACACGTAGTCCGTTGGGTTAATGTCGGGACAAGCGTCGTTCACGATCCTGAGGGCCGAGTCCCAGCCAGTCCTGAAAAACCCAGGGAACACCGTGTTATCCCTAACCCTCATAGATTGAGCAAACTCATCCGTGTCCAAGTATGCAATAATGATTTTGTCCTTCTCAGCCTTCAGAGTAACTAATTCAGCGTTAGCCTCCCCTAGCTCTTCCTCCTTGCGCTTCATCTTCATCTCCAGCGCAACATATTTCCTTTGTTGCCTCTTGAGGGCATTATCCGCCTTGTCCGAAGCCTTCTTCCAGGATTCGGCTTGTCTAATAAATGCCTGAAAGTAGGCATTGGCCTGAAAGGAAAATAAAAATAGAAGGATGTAAGGCAAGGGAATAAATAACACTACCATAGGAATAAAGAAAGTAAAGAAAAGGAAATATATATCGAAGCAATAGACTGAGCCGACATAAGCTTAACCCGCTCCAAGTCCGAGCCTGCCACCACGTCGGTAAAGTCCTTAGGGGTTACGGAATGGTAAGACTAGTCCCAAGCATGCTTCGTGGAACCAACCACAGTATCTCTACAATGAAAACCCTAGAGAGATTGAAATGAACCTGTAGGTGTGTGAGCAGGAACGACTGGGGCTTCAGTGCCCGCAGAAGAGGCCTCCACCATAGGCTCTTTATGCTTCTTCAAGAAACTAGGCTCCGTAGCCTTACCCCGGGGATCCAACCCTGCGAGACGAGCCTTTTTCATCCTTGTCGTTTCCTCGACTACATGCAAGTTCTCGTTATTGATCTCCTTAGCCACAGAAAAGAAAAACAATAAACAAAGATAAGTGCACTACTAGAAATTTGTCGATAGACATCGCTTATTAGCCGATGTCTATTTAAAATCCAAGCGATGTCTTTGCATGCGATGAGAAAGGTAGGTGCATTACACATCGCTTATTAGCCGATGTCTATACACAGTTTAGACATCGTTTTTCTTAACAATGTGATGTATTTTTCTTCAATGTATACCTTCACTATGGTTTCAGTTATTCATTCATATGTCATGTATATCATTTTAAACTTATCACATATAAAGCAATATGATACATTAACATCGAAAAACTTGTTAAACAGATGTGTAACTTAACATATTACATCAGTCTTTTATCAGAAGCGATGTTGTACCTTTCTTTTTTTAATGGAACCGATGTCTTTGTGTGTGTTTAACATCAGTTCTTTCAAAATGTGATATCTATTATATTGTTTTACATCAGTCATTTCTTGTGAGCTGATATATGTGCCTGCTTATGACATCAGTTTATTGAATGAAATGTCTTATTTGACTACATTTTACATCAGTTATTTTGTTCATGAAGTGATGTTTGTTTATTTTTTTTATTCATGAATCCCCTCTTTCAATCAAATGCCCAAAACCCAAACAAGAGTCATCCAAAAACATACCAACTGCCATTTTACCATTCCAAAACTAACCAAACCAAAACAAACGCAAAAACAAACATACATTCATTGATTTACCATAGATTATACCAATTACGTACATATATCCACCACCAACCAAACTTCATAATCCAAACAAACTACATAACTGCAATAGCAAGTACTAGACATCCACCATCGATCATTTACATAGTTCATCCTAAATAAAAATTTACCAACTAAAGTTCCCCCATTATATTTATCAACAAAAACCACTAGTAGCTCTTACAAATTCTTACAAATTCAGTCTACACAAAGGAGCTGCAAATTAGGCCTTTTTATAAGAAGGACTCGATATGGCTAAGAATCTCACATCAAACCTCGTCCAGCTCAGCCTTGGCAACAGTCACCTTTCGATTCTTTATCGACCACTGAAAAGTGTAACACACAGAAATTAGTAACAATGAATTCTACCACAAATTATATGTACACCAGTTATATCAAGAATGAATTAAGCAAAAAAATATACCTTTTTGACAAATGTCATTTCATTATCCATGGCAATTTCTTTCATATACCACATAACAACATAGCTGCATTCAGTTCCTCCGGGCTGTTTGGGGCATCCCTATTTAATCCAAAAAACTCAGACCAATTAATAAGTAAATTAATGCCCCTATCTAACCGAAAAAACTCTGACTAATAAGTAAATTAATGCCCCTAGTTCTTACGGTAATATATCTGATAGTCGGTGCTTTATTTCCCCTTCCGGCCTGAACATTGAACGCAATCACAGCCCTGTCATCTTAGCAGTATCAATAACACAAATTGATTGATATCTCAATAATTAAAATAATCACTCGAAATTAAATACAAATACCTTGATATTGCTTTTTCCAACTCGGGATAGGTAGTTGAACGAGGCAGAGGATTGAGTATGAAAACCTCGCCCGCCCAAATCACAACCAATATCCGATGGCAGCTATTTTTTATAAATATTTATAATAAACAGAATTAATATCAGAATCATATCATTTTGAATTTCATGCTTATAAATAAATAAATAAAGCGATTTATAATAAATCTGGAGACATTTTTTATGTACTTACTTGCTATTATGTGGAATAAAAAAGAGACGATCAGGATTACCCTCTTTAAATTGACTAACCAAATTATCTTCAAAATTGTTGTTCAAGGTAAAAGAGACTCCGGGATCACAGAAAGCAAATTGCTCCAAATTTTCAATTTCATAAACCATGCAATGCAAGTATCTGCATTGCAAATAAAATGAAATTATAAAAAAACAAGAATATAAATGCAAAAATTATCAACAAGAAGACAAGACAATAATTAAAAAATTTATAATACTCACGCCATGTATGCAAAAATTGCTGCTTGGCCAATCATTTTAAACTCAAGCAAAGCAATTATGTTTTCATGCAAAATGAAAATTCTTTTCTCAACACCAAACACCTCCGCATCGCACGGGATTTGAATGGAGTTTCCAGTGGACTTCATGAATGTCGTTGCATGTTTATACAACAACCGAAAGCGCTTCGGAACATTTTTATTGATTTCTATATTCTCAAATAAGGACTGAACCTTATGCAAATAAGTTAAAGGATCATTCCCTTTCCTTTTACTTTTCTGAAAATATTATCAAATTTATTAAAACAAATATAGAGTTAATATAATAGTGTGAGATCCAATAAAACATACATGTAAAAATATATACCGCGGTAGCAGGCACATCTGGGAATATGATTAAGTCGCGGGGCCATGAGACGTAGGAGCCAAAAGCCTGCTCTACTGTTTCAATCTCACCGACTACCAGAATAGGAATCTTGGCTTGTCCTTGGATTGGCCCATCCACTGAGACACGAGCACAACCAGGCTGCATTGGCAATCCGTGAATAGATTTGTTCATGTCATCATCGTCAAACAACAAGCCAAATGCCACCTTATTTTCTATTGTGCCCACAGCCAACTCACATTTTAGTGGACAGCCTACACACATATATATTTAACGAGTAACTATGACGAATGCTTGAATAATGTCGAGCTAAATTAAATAAATGTGCTTGTTATTTTACCTTGTTCTCTAGTGGAAAAGGATCCATTTGATCATCAACTATTTGAGCATCACAACTTGCTTTATCCGAAACCAGAGGAGATGAAATATTTGCTTTACTGAGTAAGCCCTTCAGTTCAGCCAATTCCTGCCTTGTCTTCTCCATTTCCTTCGCCATCTCTTGCTTGGCCATCTCCAACTCTGCATCCCTCTCACAATCCCGGGCCAACAGCTCAGCTTTGGTTATTCTACTTTTTTTTTCATTTGGTAAATTAAAGAAAATTGATGGGCTAACAAAGCCTCCAACTCCTCGAACCCTCCCCGAGTGTTCAGGAGTTTGCAAGGTCGTAGTTAACACATCTTGACTCCCAGAAGGAATGAATTCCCCCTTACTTTGCAGCTCCAGTAAATTCTCCTGTCATGAGAATGTTAACATATAAATCAGAACTGAATGAACCTCCTCATAAAAATATTAAAATTAGAACTGAATTGAATTGAATTAAAAAAATTAACGTTGCTTGTTAAATACTCACAATTCTTTTCCCTATTTCAGCTAGCTCTAGATTAACCTCCTCATCATCAAGTTTTCCCTTACGAGCCTTGTGCCACATAAGAGCCCGATCAAGTTCTTCATCGAGAGCCAAGGTTCCTTTCTTTTGCTGATTAAAATCAAAAAATATTAAAACAACAATATATGTAGAATGCAATTATTTAAGTTCAATGCTTAAACAGAGGTTACTTCTTCTTCCAACAATCCAACATAACCCTTTCTAGATGTGCGGTGATGATATTTTCGATTGCTCACCCGCTCCATTTGTTTTTCACTAAGTGACTGCAACAAACATTTTAAATAATATTAACATGCTATTTTTCCTAAAATATTTGTAATACATAAAAATATCAGTTCACAACATAAATAAAACACAGATATAAACACACAATCTCTTTCGCGTATACCTTCCATGTCGAGGTAGTCCTTTCAGCAACAAAATTTTTCCAAGCCTCCTTACCAACAAAAGCATACTTCACTGGAGGCTTTCGTAGTTTCTTCTTTTGTTCAAGATACGACATAACATAATCCCTTGTTAAATTTGCTTTAAAATTTCTCCACTTTGCTCCTGCAGACCTGATCAGCCCCTTCTGAAGTTGCTTGAGGACTTTAAATGTCTCCTGAAACCAATGTTATGCTCTACATGAGTACAAGAAAATGCAAAATTTACAAAGTGCATAAAAAATTGCTTATTTATATACCTTCACATCGATCCATATTCTCTCCTTTAGTTCATCGGGTACCTTTGACCAGTTAGGATAATCAATCGGAATCATCGTCCTAGCCAACATTCCGGTGTAGGACTGTAGACTGTGCCTTGCATTCCCGACTGGAACTCCATGTGCATTGCACGATACCTTTGCTTTCTTGCCCTGCGCCTTCCTCACCACCACTTTGTGCATAGCGGAAACCCCTCGGGCAAATCCATACCTTTTCTTTGTAGTTTCGGAAGTAGTGACTGTTGTTTTCATGTCTTCCATAGAATCCACATTTTCATCTTGAGGTTCTGTTTCCGGCTCCAAGCTTTTACCCACCTCCTCATCTAACTTGTCTTGTACTTTAGATATTTGTTTTTTATTTGCCATTTATCTTTTTCAATCTGAAAATGAAACATATATTTCATTAGTCACAAGCATATATAAATAGTTATAAATAGTCATAACTAAACTAGTGAAGTATGCATACATAAACAGTTATAAACAGTTATAAACAGTCAGACACGATGACTATATGCATTCATAAATAGTCATAAACATACGAAAATTCAAATAATATCATTAGGTATAAACAATGCTAAACAGTTACAAAAAAGGAGATACATGACTGCAAATAATATTGTCACTTCTTAACCCATGTGCCCTTAATATTTTCTCTAATATTTTTTTCAACATCTTCACCGACATCACATATAGGAATTTGGCAGCAGAATGGGGGATTTTCCATGGTTGTGTCTCCTAAATCATCGTCGTTATACACATCTTGGTAGTCTCGAGTTGTAGAGGTTAATACAACGGACCACTTGGCATCCACCGGATCTTCAATATAATAAACTTGCTTTACTTGATCCATAAACACATATTTATCTCTCTTGTGGCCTTGTCGACTTAGATCGACAAGTGTGAACCCAAGATCATCCACCTTAATTCCCTTGTCAATATCTGCCCAATTATATATAAAATAACGGGGTTTGAATGCATGATAATCTAGCTCCCATATTTCTAAGATAACACCGTAAAATGTCAAGTCACTTTCTACGGGGTTCAAATCTTTAGCGCTAGACACTTGGACAGTTTTAGCAACTAAAGACACTCCACTGTTTTGAACAACCCTCACACCGTCTCGCTCTTTTGTAAAGTATCGGACCCCGTCTACTAGATAAGCTTCGTAAGTCAAAACTGAAAATGATGGTTTTCCGGCTATCCATCTTATTGTCTCTGAAACTCCTCCAGGATTTTCCTCCATTTCACTACTAACCTACACATTTTCATAAACAAAATACTTCTAAATTCCATATTACTACAAAGCAAATAAATTAAGCACAAATGAAACTATAAAATACTAACTTTTTCTAGAAACCAATCGGCAAAAAGGCGATTGTGCTCTCTCAAGAGCCAATGAACACTTTTCTTTTTTCCTTGATGGATTCCCTCTAGATACTCCTTATGCATTCTAACAGAAATTATATAATCGTTAACTAGCCAGTAAATATATAATTTATATATTAATTGAACAGCCAAAAAATTAATAAATTCTTACAAAATATATGGCTGTACTTCAACGTTGTTTAGAAGAACATGTAAATGAGCTTCATCCCGCTCTTTTTCTTCGATTGATTTCATTGTCACAACAGATAATGGACCACTTAACTTGCCTTCATCTTTATGAAGACCAGCAGTGGTGCAAGCTTGCTTGACAAACTCTTGGCAGAATTCTACTGATTCTTCTCCCAGATAGCATTCAGCTATACAGCCTTCGGGGTAATAACGGTTGCGTACGTACTCTTCAACACCTTATTAAACCTCTCAAATGCATACATCCATCTATAAAATATTGGCCCACATAACCGTAATTCCCGAACCAAGTGCACTATGAGATGTATCATTATATCAAAAAATGATGCAGGAAAGATTTTTTCCAACTCACACAAAGTTACAATTACATCTAATTGTAATTTATCTAGTTTCGATACATCTACAACTTTGCTGCACAAAGCATTAAAAAGAAACACAACCTAATTATGGTGACCCCGACTTTTTTTGGAATTACCGCACGAATTGCAATAGGAAGCAGTTGTTGGAGTAAGATGTGGTAGTCGTGGGACTTCATCACAAACATCTTTAATTCTTCCATGGAAACACAGTTTTTAATGTTCGACGCGTGTCCATAAGGAAGTTTCATGTGCATTAACGATGACAACATTTTCTTTTTTTCTGCCTTGGACAAATTAAAAATCGAAGGGGGTAAGTAGGTTTTTTTTTCTCCTTTTTGTGGAGTTAGATCAGCCTTAACCCCCATGTCAATCATGTCAAGACGAGAAGCTTCACTATCTTTAGACTTAGATTTCATATTTAGTAGTGTGCCGATCAAGCTATCACACACGTTCTTCTCGACGTGCATGACATCTAAACAATGACGGACATGGTGAAACTTCCAATATTCTAATTCAAAAAAAACCAACTTTTTCTTCTATGGACAATCAACCTTCTTTGACTTCCTTACTTCCTTCCCAAACTGAAATTTAATTTTATCTTATTGCAATAAAACCTCTTTTCCAGACAGAGGTTGACGTGCCTGCCCTAATTCTTGTTGTCCATTAAAAGCGGCCTTTTGCTTCCTATATGGATGATTCCTAGCCAAGTAACGCCGATGGCCTTGGTAACACATCTTCCTGCTATGGCTTAAATACTTGGAAACTGTATCATCAGCGCATACTGGACAACACATATAACCTTTATTAACGCATTCAGACAGATTTCCATATGCAGGAAAGTCATTTATTGTCCACAATAAAATTGCTTTTAAACTGAAATATGACTTGGTGTATGCATCATAAACATTTGGTTCACCTTCTTCCCACAACTTCTTTAAATCATCGATTAAAGGCTGTAAATATATGTCAACATCATTGCCAGGCTCATGTGGACCGGAAACTAAAATTGTTAGCATCATAAATTTCCTCTTCATACATAACCACGGAGGAAAATTATAAGTCACTAATACTATTGGCCAACAAGAGTATCTATTGGTTAGACCGTTAGTATGTGGGTTTATAACATCTGCAGACAACGCCAAACGAATATTTCATGCATCACTACCGAAGGCAGGCCACCTATAGTCGATATTTCTCCAAGAAGGAGAGTCGGATGGATGCCGCATCTTTCCGTCTTCTATTCGCTGCTTTGAGTGCTAGGTCATTAGTTCAGATGTAGAAAGAGATTTAAACATCCGTTTGAATCTTGGTATAATTGGAAAATACCACATTACTTTAGCAGGAACATTAATCCTTATTTTACCATCCTTTCCTAACTTCCAGCGAGATAAACGACACTTAGGACACTCGGAAGCATCAATATTTACCCCCCGATACAATATGCAATTGTTTGGACATGAGTGATATTTTATGTTTTCTAGGCCCAAGTCGGATAAGGTTTTCTTGGCTTCATATGCATTAGGTGGCATCACATCGTCCTTAGGAAGGAGAGAGCCAACGGTAGATAGCAAATCGTTAAAGGCACTATCACTAATTCCAAACCTAGCTTTCCAATTGTGCAATTTTAGCATCAACTCCAACTTGGTACATTCACTACCCTCATACAAAGGCTGTTCAGCATCAGCCACAAATCTCCTAAACTGATACAACTCATTATTGTACTCACTCGAATTATATGCAGTATCACAAATATTGACTGTTTCTGATGCAAGGCCAGGGGAAGGTATCGGTGTGTGGGCAGACGTAGGTGCAGGGGCAGGCGTAGATGCAGGGGTCGGAGCATTTTTATTAACTGATGACCTACTTACAGACCCTTGAGTATGCCAAATCCAATCCAGGTACCCCAGACTAAAACCATTTTCATATAAATGTCCCCTGATAATCTTAACTGCAAATTTTTTGAAGTTAGCACATCTTTTACAGGGGCAGGGGATTCTTTTAGGATCACTAGCATTTTCCTCGGCAAATATCAAAAACTCTTCAACCCCGATTTCATAGTCAAGTGTGTCCCTATCTTTGAAAATCCAAGATTTGTCCATGTTATTCTCAAACTACCTGATTGTCAAATAACATATTAATTTACTATATACTATAGTACATTTACTACCTAGTATAATCAATGTAAAATTCCTATATTCACTCATAAACCATGCTATTTACAACGACAAGCCCCAAACACAAATATATTTACAAACAACACAAACAAAAATATATACAAGCACTTGTTATTACATGTAAATCCGTATTTTAACTACACATACAACTACACATGCAACAACTACACATTTCAATTTCACATGCATACATATAACTACAAAAATATATACATGCAACCCAAACATATATAAATAGATATGTAAAGAAGAATATACCTAACAAAGCAAGCTCCAAAATCCCAAAAAACACAACAACAAACTCCAAGACCAAAATCCAACTTAATTAGCTCCGAGATTTAAGCTTTAATAAATCCTTAGCTACAAGATTTAGCTCCAAGAAACTCTACTCCTCACCTTAAACTTCAATGAACACACTTAACTCCTTAATCTTCGAATTTGTCACAAAAATTGAAACAAATGAGAAAAAAAACATGTGAAAGAAGACAGTAAGAAATTAAGAGATGAGTTGAAGAAATTGAGAGGTTTAATTGGAGATTCAAGGTCTAATCGGAAAGGGGGAAAGACAGTAAGCATACATTTGAGAATTCTAGGTTTAGCAATCGAGAGAGAAAGGGGGAATGAGTGAATGAGTTTTTTTTTTGTTTTTGTGGAGATTGTAATTTTTTGTTTTTGTTTTGATTTTGAATTATTTTTAATTTTATGTTATAATGTTATTAAAGTGAATGAGTGAATAGGGGGATGGGGAAATATACTAAGGGGGGGGGGGAATTTGGCTAAGGGCGGGGAGCAAAAGGGAGAAGCAGCGGGCTCTAATTTTTTAAAATTTAGCTTAGACATTGGTTATTATGTCAACCGATGTTAAAAAGAAATTGGACATCGGTTTATATGTTAACTGATGTGACGTAGTTTTTAAAAGAACAACTTAGACATCACTTTACTCAAAAGCTGATGTAAACATACCAAAAAGACATCACTTTTTTTATGTGATGTAAAAAAGGCTTTTAACATCAGTGACTTTTCTGACTGATGTCTAATGTGCGATGTCTAATGCTGATTTTCTAGTAGTGGTGGTGTCAATAGCGCATGAAAAAGATGAAAACATGGGAAGGGAAGAAAAGAAGTACCCTGCACAGAGACTGAGGAAAGTCCCAATTGAATCAAAGAAAATTCCTCTAACAAAATCCAGCTGGGAGTCTGGCCATTATCCTTTATAAGCTCATTATATATGATAGTTTCCTCGAGAGATAGGTGGATGGTTTTAGGGCTGCCATCTATGACCTTCCCAAAGGAGGATCTAAAGAGTGTGCCCCAGTCACCATTCTCCCATCTGAGCCCAACAAAACTATCCCTCCAGTGCTGGTTATTATCAGGGATTGAAGCAATGTTGAAGATTTGTGTAAATTTGGGTCGTTGTCTAATATAAACCCAACCGGGTTGGGCACTATTATAGCATTGAAAAAATTTCATAAACACAGCTACCAGAAAGGGGGAAACCACTCCTAAGGCATAAAAACCATGAAACAAAGGATATTTCTCTAGGCATTTGGGGAAGTTGGCAAGGATTGGTTTGTAAATCATATAATAATCTAAGAATGAACTCATGAAAAGGAAACCTTAGCCCCGCGTTAAGGGCATCACCTTAAACAAATAAAGTGTCAGGTTTCCAGTGACACGTACGATCACCACCTTCAGCGGGAACTATTCTAAGGGGAGGATGAATGTTATAAGTCGTGTTAAGTTCTTTAATAGCATATTCCTTATACCATTTGTTACAATAATCAAAGGAATCTAAGTGACCACGGGTATTCGTCTCCCCTAGTGTTAATCATATCTATCAACGACATATAAGAAGAACGAATTTCAACGTCGTTACCTCGCTCGGAAGCTGAAGCAATCTTTGCTACCCTTTTTGAGCTCTTATCTGCAATTAATGAAGACTGAGTCGAAGCTTGAGGCTAAATGTAGGAGGAGGAAGGAGGCCGAAAGTGGCTTGCTCTACCGGAAAATTTTTAGAGGGTGAGAGAGGAGGAGAGTTATGAAATCTCACTTCACTCTCCCCAATTATATAGACCCCTAGCTGGTAAATGGGTCGGTAAAAATGGGATATTAACCAGTTACAACCGGTAAAAACCCAGCCCAAAGGCTTGGGTCCAATTCCAGAAGATTCCAGAACATTTTTAGGAAATCAAAAATAAATAGAAAGTAATTACAAAATTATTATATAAGAATACTCCAGAATATTCTAGATAGTTCTGGATAAAAGGCCATGCAAAAAGGACCAGAAAAGAAAGGCCCAACAGGCCCAATTAGTAGCCCAGGATAAGAGCCCAGAGTTTAGAAAGTTCTAGACAAAGGAAAGCCCAACAGGCCCAATTCTGGAACCTTCCATATTCTCCTAAAAGAAAGTAAAATAAAAATAATAAGATAAATGGAAATTCTAGAACAATCTTTAAAAAGCTGAAGTAAAATTTGGCCAAAGGAAAAGTCCATCAACAAAGCCCAGTAAAAGGCCCACGGATGAAAGGCTCAATCAAAAATTAGGTTAAGAGTCAAAATCCTGACCCAATTTCGGTCAGGAATTCTGATCGAATGATCCTGATCGAAAATTCAACGAGTAGAAATTATTGGACCTTAATTCGGTTAGAAAATAATTTTGTATTTAATCCTGACCGAATGTCAATCAGGAATTCTGATCCAATCGTCTTGACCGAATTTCGATCAGGAATTCTGATCGAATCACCCTGACCGAAACTAGTCACGACCAGAAAATATGGGGCCTTAATTTGGTCAGAAGCACAGGGTCAACTCGAGGTCCTGACCAAATTCGGTCAGGATCCTGATCGAATCGTCCTGACCGAAAATAGCTTCGACCAGACATTATGGGACTATAATTCAACCAGGATCCTGATCGAATGGATTCATGGTCGAAATTATATATAAAAAAAAAGAAAGAAAGAAAGATGGAAATTTTCTGGGAAATTCAGAAAAATAAGAATTTCTGAAATAAATTTTAGAAAAAAATCACGAAAATTTCAGAAAAATTAAGGAAAATTTCCAGAAATTAAGGGAAATTAAATAAAATTCCAGAAATTAAAGAAAAATTCCTGTAAATTAAAGGAAAATTCATGTAAATTTAGGAAAATTCCAGAAATTAAGGAAACAATCCTGTAAATTAAGGAAAAATACCAGAAATTTCCTAAAAAAATAGGAATAAGGTAAGGAAAATAGTAGGGAGGTTCCAAAAATAACCTAAAGCCACGTACAAGGCAAATTGTTGTAAATGTGTAGGTCAATCCACACTTTACGCAGAAAACGATACACTGTAAGGGATTAAATGAACTTAACTTCCGTGAATTTTTTTACAATTTCCCAGAAGTTGGGGGGCAAATGATAGGGAGAAAAATAAACCCTGGTTGCGTAATTAATATCGCATTAATTATGACCGGGTTGGGCCAACAATAAATTCCATTATAAAGGGCCCAAAACCCTGAATATTGATTTATTTCTTAATTAATTAATGTGGAAAAAACCAGCTGATAAGTAAAGTCCAAATAAGGACACAATTCCTTGGAGATTGGCCTCCAGGAAATCTCATATGATTAGGATTCAATTTCCTGCATTATATGACTCCAAAAACAACTCTAAATCAGAGACTTGTCCACCAAGTCTCATAACCCTAATCTAATTCCAAGGCATTCCATGCCTATATAAGGGGTCTTACCCCACAAATCAGAACTACATTTTTGACTTGATCATTGGCAAATAGAAAGGTATGTATGTATCTTGTTAAGGCAGATCGAGTCACGAGACACAAGAACAATCAAATCGAGCCTCGACTCACGAATCCTAGCAGTAAATACACCATAAGTTTTTTATCCATAACAGAAAATTAAAAAACATACATATGGGACAATTTATAAAAAAACAAATTCCAGTAGATTGCATAATATAAAGGATTTACCCTAAAATACAACAGATATACATTAGTGTGAAAAAGTCTAGATCCATTTTTGAACTAAATTATTGTGTATCAACTATCAACTAACTAAAATAATAGGACAAACAAATGATAAAAATAACAATTTTTTAAGACTAAATGGTAAGAATATTTTTTTCAATATTTTTCTCATTCTTACAAACAGGATATAAATTTTTTTAAAAAAATCTTATTTTTTATGTAAATATGCCTTTTACAAAAAATACAAAAAAAATAAAATGAAATACCCAATATGGTATACATGACCCTATAAATACAAAAAATTAGGTTAAATACCTATTCTGATATATTGTACTTCAAATAACTTTGATAATTTTTTGATAAATATCTCAGTTTTGATATATAAGTTACCAATTTCAAAAAATGTGTTAATTTTGGCCCTCATCCAGAACATAACCATAACCATGAAGATATTAAATATCTTTTTTATTCAATTTCAGACTATTAGCCTCCATTTTTTACACCCCAATGATGGTTTGTTTTCTGATCATGCAATGAAGGCTTCGGTGTTGAATTGGTACACAGAACTTAATTGTCCAGTATTACTAGAAAGCACTGCACTTAAGGTACTTTTGGTTGTATGTTAGTTTGACCATCATGGCTGGTACAAATTTTGAACTTTAGAATTTAAGACTGTTATAACCTAATTTATGCCGACCTCTTCTTCGTTCAGAGAAGTAGACTTCAGATTGCAAAGAGAAGAATGCGAGAGATGATTCCCCCGATTCACCTCCGCTGTGAGAATAAGTTAATCGGTTTTTAGGATGGATAATTCAGAATATGAGAGAGTACTGATATTTGTGTGTGTGAATACTAAACCTCCATTTATGTATATATCCCCCAGTTGACGTAACGTCTCTGTCCACTATATTCGGCCCGTTCTACCTTTTAGGGATAGTGGACGTTGTGGACAGGTGACCTTGTCTTCCTTACTGGATTGCTCCGGATCTCCATTTCATGGGTCGATAATCTTTCGGCCTGCGTCAGACCGATTCCACTTCGACCCAACATGAAACATGGGCCTATCATTGTGGGCCTCCAACATGTCCCTGAGCTTCGGCAGAGAATGACTTTCTAAGATGAAGTCCAAACGCTTCGGCCCACGAACTCTGTTCAGGGGAGAGTGTCGCTTGGGAACCTGAGCCTGTCTTAATGATGACAGTTTTCATGTCTCGAAACACCCCAACCCCATCTTAATCATTGAATTCCAAATGACTTGATCTCCATCATTGGTTTTAAAACCAACGTCTCTAGGATCAAGGATCCCAAGGGTCATATCCCTGGTTCCCCTATATATAGTTTCCTTCATTTACGACCTTTTCCTATACATTAATCTGTAACCCCAAACTCTCTGTAAAAGTAACAACTCCAGGCATCCAATCACGAGAAATACAAGATCAAGATTCCGTCAACAACCTCCACACTTTCCAAACACAAGTAAGCAATTTTCCTTTTACTTTAATGTTCTATGTTTTTTATTTTTTGCTTTTGGGGTATACGTTTTGCATACATTTCATGTGGTAGCGTAGAGTATTACCAGGGTGTGTTTCCTGTCCCTATTCTTCTATTTTTTTTTCTTTTTACCCTTTCTCTGAGTTGAGTTAGTTTTAGGATAAACTTAAGTTTAGGAGGATTTTTAGGGAAGGCAAAGTGGACAATTTCTGGGCTTAAACATTCTTCGGCGATTTTAAGCCTTGGAACAGTCTTCGGCCTTTTGAACATACTTCAGCATTTAGAACAGTCTTCACTTCGCCTTATCCTTTTCTTCTTTTTTTTTCTTTTTCACTTGGGGCCTTGTTGGGATTTAAAGATGGCATCCAGGTGTTTTGTGGGCCTTGGGCATCCTTCAAAACGCTTAGGCTTCGGAACATACCCTGGGAGCCGATCGCTCGAGTCCCCAAACCGATCTTGGCCTGCTGTACTCGGCCGCCTTCACACAATTTTCACTTTTCTTCGATCATTTGGTTCGAGTACACGGATGACGTTCCTCATCTTCGAATACATGATTATGGATCGGATATCCGTTAGAGGTCCTCAGGTACCTAGCGGTCTGGCCCAATTCAGCGATATTATTTCTTTCCCGACTGCGAACATCCCCACGCATCTGAGGTCCGCAGACATAGAGACATTCCACGGAAAATATTAAATTCTGAGGGGGGCTTACCATCTCTACCACCCCAAAAGTTCAGACCGTATCTTTAGCTGCCCCCCGGTCCCTTCAGGGTGCGAAGGTCGTACCATCGGAATCTTCGAAACGGATTTAAAGTGTGGCTTTCGTGTCCCCCTCCTAAAGTTATTAAAACATCTGTTTAGACAGATGAAAATCGCCATCGCCCAACTACATCCAAATGGATTCATCCATAAAAACACATTCTAGTGTCGTTGCATGGCGGCCGACGTCACGCCGTCGACTCATCTTTTCTGGTTCCACTACGACTTTCGGAGGAACGGGAAGAGTCCGGGGTTTTATACCATCGACCGTAGGGCCGGCCGAGGGGATTGGTGTGCTAGCAATTCAAGTAACAAGAAGAGCCATATAACGACTCGTATATTTTTTCGCATTATTTAAATGTATAATTATTAAATAATTGAGTAAATAAAAGTGTGTTACTATTGTCAGCTATGTATTGTAGTCATTATGAATTGTGTGTGTTGTATTATTCCATAGTAAGTGATTTTATTTATCACTATTGTGTTTTGTGGATTAAATAGAATAATTATTAGTGATTTAATTGTAGTTTTATATTTATAAAATTAGAAATTATTTTCATAAATATTTGGATTGTCCCTAAAATTTTTTTATGGCGTTACAATTTCAATAATTATTTTTGGGGTTTCATAAAATTTAGAAATCAATATTTCATCAATTATTTATTTTTAAATGATTTTTCTGATTGTATTTATTTGCAAAATCAGTATTTAATTCCAGAATTCTTCAAAAATTGTGAAACTCATATTTTATTAAGTATTTAATATTCTGATAATTTTAAAATAATTTTACAAATTTTTGGGGTTAAATTTACCCGCACGTTTGCTCGTTAAATCGTTAAATGCGGGTATAATGTGTGATTCAAATATGTTTTAAAAATTATGAAAAACTTGATTTTATTAGTTTTGGATTTTTAGAAAATTTTAAGACTAATTTGGATTTTTTTCGAGGTGTTTGCAATCGCAAGCGATATCGTTAAAATCAGAATGCGGTGTGAAGTACGATAATTAAAAATAGAAACCAGATAAATATCATCATTCTTATCCCTTATTTCTTCATTCACCATTTCAGTCTTCTCCCCCTGGTTCAATCTCTCACACAGTTCTCTCCTCTCTCTCTTGGCAGTCTCTCTCCCGTTTCTCCTTCTTTCCCTCTCTTCTTCCCACATTCGTTTCTTCTCCATGATAAGCTCCCATGAGCTGCCTATGATTCTTTTTATTTTCTATTCTTATGGCCGCCGCCGGATTTCTTTCCGGCAGGATGGTCTGCGCGCGGTGAACGGCGCCTTTGTTTTCCCAGATGCGTGTGTGTGGTGCCTGTGGTGTGTATGTTTTATCAATTGCATCTTGTTGCCGCCTTGTTCCCGATTTCCAGATGTGTATTTTTATGTATATGCACCTATGTGTCCAGTTATGATGTTTTGTGAAATTGCCTGAAGCTGTCGATTCCCGTTTCTGGGGTTCGAATTAATTGACTTCTTTCCTTTAAGGAAAATTTGAATGAAAATTTTGTTTACTCAATTAATTTATTTCGTAATATTCAGAAATTTAATCAGCGAAACCCTCGATTCGAAACCCGATTCGGGAACCTCCGGGTTTTGCCACCGTCGACGATGAACTTCGGTGAGTCGACGGTGGACCGTGATGATATAACCTAAGTCCTATAATTATTAAAATAATAAATAATAATTAGTTCATAAAATTATTTCACGACATGAAAATTAGTAATTTTAAATCGAGGTCGGGCACATAATTTGAACATGAATTGTGATTGTTGAATTGACTGCTTGGGTGATTGGTTGTTTTGACGTTGATTATGTTTCTACGGGAAGGCCGATAGACAGAGGAGATGTTGTCCGATTTTCGGAAAATTAAACTCGAAAATGCAGGGACCTATCCTGTGATTATCGGGATTACCAATCAAACGTACATAGCTATATAATTGTTAATAAATATTGTACGAACCTACTTGCATATTGTGATAAAACATTTTATAAAATAATAACAACCTTTTTTACGAAATGTCGAATATAGATATTTCCCGAAAAAGATTGTCGAACCAAGTTTTGAGTATGTGAACCCTAGAGGTTATGTGTATCATAATAATATGTATAATTGTGGGTCGGATTGTGATATCATTTGGGTAGAACTGATAGCGAGGATATGTCAAGCATAACTGGTTCCTAACATAGGGTAGTTTGACTTTATAGGTTCTAGTCAGAAGACCCGAGAATTGACGTTGGACTAAATATAGTCTAGTGATCAGTCGACAAGCTCAACAAGGTTTTAATCGAAGGACCTGAGAGTTGAAGTCGGATCCAAAATAGTCTAATAGTTAGACGATAAAGCCGAGCATCCAGATCGATTCACTGTCAATCAGAGATAGTTGTAAAGCTTTGCAAGGCAAGTACCTCTGACCATTCTTTGATGGTTCAGCATATAGGAATATACAGTTGTGTTATTCTTATAGTGGAACATAACGTTTTAATTTACGTATCCCCAAGATATGAAATTATTCGTTTAAACTATGTTTTGGGGAAAAGTAAATTCTGAAAATGCCTATCTCTAAATTATGAATAAAATTGGAAAGATTTTAAGGAGTTGTAATAAAATGGATTAAAACGAGATTGGTATATGATACCTATGGCAACACAGATGACAAGTTAATTCCTTTGGAAACACGGATGACAGGTTATTCCTGTGGCAACACGGATGACAGGTTGATTCACGTGGAAACACGGATGACAGGTTTATTCCCGTGGCAACACGGATGACAGGTTGATTCCCCTGGCAACACGGATGACAAGTTATTCCCGTGGCAACACGGATGACAGGTTGATTCCCTTGGCAACACGGATGAAAGGTTATTCCCATGGCAACACGGATGACAGGTTTTTCCCATGGAAACAAGGATGACAGGTTGATTCCCGTGGCAACACGGATGACAGTTGACTCCCGTGGCAACACGGATGACAGGGTGATTCCCGTGGCAACACGGATTATTGGGTGATTCTTGTCGTGGGATAGATGAATTAAAAAGGAAATAGCATACTAAAATTTAAAATCAGTACATGACTGATGTTATTGTTCTACAGAGCATGCTAGTTATTGATATCCAGTTTATACATGTTTTTACTTGTTTTGTGACAAGTTATGAATTTTGTTCCTATAACTGTTTTATCATAAACTGTTTTACTTGTTATCCATATAGTGGTACTGCTGAGCAATTGATTGCTCACCCTTACAGAATGTTTTGTATATATGTATTACAGATGCCTAGGAGATTCTTCTGTCGTAGTCAGGGCAGGGTTCCAGATCCTTCCGCTCCAGGCTCCTCTGAGGTAGTTGTGTCAGACCAGATGTGGTCCTGTTGAGTTGCTGTATTAGGTTAGTTTTGTCAGGATTGTTGAAATAAGTTGGTTTGTAATAATTGTGTGACCTAAATCATACTTGAACTTGGCAAATATCTTGGTAAAAGGGGTCTTGTTTATGTTGTATCAATATTGAATTGGTTTATATTATGTTTGTTGATATTGTCTTAGTAACGTCAACTCCTAACCCCGGGGTTGAGGCCGTCACAGTTGGTATTAGAGCTACAGGTTTAAGTCCCTGACTTAGGTTAGGAGTAGAGTCAAAAGTGTGTAGGAAGGTTTATATAAAGTTGTGAGTCAGCAACTCAATCAGAGGAGCGATCCTAAGAGTTGAGTCGAGGGTTTCGAAGGCGTAAATCTGACGTCTATAGAGGATTGGCTGGAACTGGCCTAGCTTTTAGTGTGTCTCCTTCGTATATGTAATATTGGCATCGTCCGATAGAGATTTCTAGTTCTCCCTCTCGAGAAAACGAGTCTGATCGTGAAGGTTCAGTTTTGAGCGGACCCTTGATGTGTCGGCTGAAGAGACACCAATATTATTCCTAAATATCGCATTTTCAATATCAAGGGATATTGCTGAACCGAGTGTGCGACCTCGGTAAGTTCAGATAGTATGATAGTAGACGGCGGCTTCTATGATAGCCAAGTCTCGTGGTGTATGTGGATCAATATTGTTGTTTATATCTTGTACCCTTACACGTATTCCTTGAGACACATTCTGCTTCTAGAGTAATCGTTTACCATTTAATAAGTTACTTGTGTTTCCTGTAAGAAAGTTAAAGCTCGAATTAATCAATTTAAAGTTCTATTAATTTTATCATAACCCAGATTTCCCCTCCCTATCCATTAATTTTTAATTTAAAAGTTGCTTCTTACCTCAGTAATTTTATCAGTTGATTGGGGTAGATAATGCATAAGAGTTGATTATTTGTTTGTGTGAAATAGGGTCTGGTGGGACGCCACCGAATTATGTGTTATACACTATGTGGTACTAAGACTGGCCATCTTATGTACTTGTATAGTTGCTCTCAGTCATATTTATATCTTCTTCATCTTTATTTCCTGTATAATTGATTTCTTGATTTTGAAATTCCATTTGATATTCCATGGTAATGAGTTCGCCAGTGACCTCTATAGTTAGACAGTCCTAGTAAGCAAAAGTTGACTGTCAGGAGGAATAGAAGTTTTACATCTGGTTGCTACTTCGGAAATGAAGACAGCAGAGAGGATTCAGGATTCGATATCAAAGGTTGCAGCTTTAGAAGAGTTAACTCAGTGGTAGATGGGTCATTTGCAGGAGATAAGAAATCGCCTTGAGAGGAATGGGTGGTTGAAACTCAGACTAGTGCGCCAGCCAAGTTCGTGATTCCTTAAGTTTGATATGACTTGCCAGTTTACCCTTTTTAGTTCGTTACTAGTATAGCCCGTCCAGTTTTGCGGTATATCGAATTTGTTGATGTTGTATTTTAATGGTGCTGGAAAGTTGATCAGTTGTTGTTATATTGAGAAGTCATGCTTCTGTAATGTTGTTGATTCTACTGTTGTCATTGTTGCTATTATTGCTAGCGTTGTTAATCTAGATATCTTTTATAAATGGATCATGATAATAAAGACATGGGTACTTTGATTGGGCAGCATTTTCCTGATACAGGTGCACCGTTTGAACACTGATATTTTCTATTATACATCCTCGTTATGTTTTTGAATAAATCTCTGCTATATTTCAGGAAAATGCTACCCAAGAAAGCTACCCAGTCTAAAGAGAATAGTAGTAGTTTTGCTGTGAGTCCATCTATAAATGAAATTCTGGATTTGTTGCGCCAGCAGCAGCAACAACAACTGCAGTTAATCCAACAAGTTCAGCAGTAGCAACATCAAGGAGTGAACCAAAATATTAATTTCAAATATTTCCAGAATGTTAAACCTCCTGAGTTTAAGGGCGAGCCTGATCCAGTAGCTGCTAGAGCATGGTTAAAAGAAATGGAAGAAAGCTTTCAACCTCGTCCAAGTAAATTGATAATCTTAAGACCGATTATGCAAGCTACTACTTAAAGAATGAGGTGAATTACTGGTGGGAGTCAACCAGGGCATTAGAAAGAGAAGGTCATGTCCCCATGGGTGAAGTTTACCGAGTTATTTCTGGAGAAATATTTCCCTAACTGTAAGCGGAATCAATGGAGATTGAGTTCTTAGAGCGTGAAGCAAGGAGACAGAAGTGTAGCTAAGTCTGAGGCTAAGTTTATGGAATTAGCTAGATTTTTGCCAGACTATGTAAACTCTGAAGCTCAAAAAGCAAAAAGATTCCAACAAGGACTGAAACCAGAAATTTGGAGCGGAGTTGTAGTTTTATAACTAAAGACTTATACCTCAGTAGTACAGGCAGCCATGGTAATAGAAAGTGATCAGAAATTCACCGCCAAGGAAAAAGAAAGGAAGAAGCGGAAATTGGATGTTATGAAAGAAAAACCAGATTAAAGAGAATCCATTCAGGGGTTTTAGAAGTGAATTGAAAAGAATAGAAATAGAAGATTCATGATATAAAATTTATCCCAGATTAGGTCTAGTGCCCCTTCAATTGCTTCCACTCAAACTGAATAGTCAAGCTGGCGGTGGATTGTAAGTTGTATGTTAGGAGTCACAGTGGTCAGTGCAAAGGGAAGGACCAGTGTTTTAGATGCGGTCGGAAAGGCCATTACGCGTCAGAATGCAACCCAGAGAGTCCAAGAATCACTTGTTATAACTGTGGTAAGGTTGGGCATCTTCTTAGGAGTTGTAGGACCGTTACTCAAGGAAGTATTGGAGGTAGTGCATCCCAAGGCCGGGATTCCAGTACGGCTAGAGCCAGACCTTTAAGATAATCAAGAGATCCGAGGCTCAGGACTCGAATGTAGATACAAGTACGCTTTCTCTTAACCCTGTACCTGTTAAGGTTTTATTTGATTTAGGAGCATCTCAGTCTTTATATTTAAGAATTGTGTGAGAAAACTTAACGTCAAAAGATTAGCTGAACCTTGGGCCCTAGAAGTGGCTAACCAAGACGGAGTCCCAGTAAATTAGTTATGTCCTAAATGCCCTATAGGAACCTTAGGACATTCTTTTTTGATCGACCCAAATACCTTTGAGTGAAGAAAACTGGATGTAATCTTAAAGATGAATTGATTGTTTATCGTAAGGAAAAGATTGATTGCAAGAATACTAAAGAATTGTAATATCATGAAAGATACTGCTAGGATGACATAATAAGATAAGAAGTTTCTTTCAATCACACAAGCAAAGAAGTTATTAAAACAAGGAGTAAAGTATACCTAGTACATGTAATGAATATTAGAGTTGGAAGAAATTCAGGTAGTAAATAAGTTCCATGGATCTTTCTAGATGACTTACCAGGATTATCCCAGATTTTAAGATAGAGTTTCTCATTGGTTCAGTCCAGAGCCGAACTAGTGTCAAAATCTCCGTATTGCATGGCCCAGTGGAAATCAAATAATTAGTTAAGCAACTTCAGGAATTGTTGGATAAGGAAGTGATGAGGTAAGGTATATCCTGTAGGGTGCACTAGTGTTGTTTATAGAAGAGAAGGACGGAGGTATGAAGTTATGTACCGACTATCGAAAGTTAAATAAGTTGACAGTTAGGAATAAGTAACCCCTGACATAGAATTGATTACTTATGTGATCCAATTAAAGGAACGTGTTGGTTCTTGAAGGTTGACCTAAGATCATACTACCATCAGTTAAATGTTAATCTGAGGTCATACCAAAGACTGCGTTTAGAACGAGATATGGACATTATGAGTTCCTGGTGATGTTATTTGGATTAGAAAATACACCAAACACCTTAAAGATTTATTAAATAGGGTGTAGGAGGAGTACTTGTATAAGTGAATTTGTATATATTGATAACATCCTCAGCTATTCAGGACTAAGGAGTCCATGTAGAAACTCAAGAATTTCCCTACGAAGATTAGAAAGGAAGCAACGGTACGTTAAGTTTTCAAATATGAATTTTGGTTGAGATAATAAAAGATTATGATTACTCCATTAACAACCATCTGAGCGAAGCCAGTGTAGCAATAATGCCTTATATAGGAAGGAAAGATTGAATTTAAAGATCAAGGAGGAATTATTAAAAGAATGGAAAGAGTGGAAGTTGAAGTTAAATACCCGAAGGTGATAAGAAACCACTGTGCGGGGTTAATTTCAGTCCAAGCTGATTGAAAAGATAAAGAATTGTTAGGCCTGAATAGTTACCAGACTATAATATGGAATATTAATTCGGAAAAGGTTAAAATCAACTCATGATACACAAAGAAAGAATGCAGATTCATATCGGAAAGATATAGAGATAAGTTTGGAGCATTAGTATTGCTGAAGGTTTTGCCTTATAAAGGAAATGAAATTTGCGCATGAAGGTAGTTAAGCCCAAGGTATCGGACGTTTATTGAGAAAGTAGGTAAAGTCGCCTATGAGTTGGCGCATTTGCCACAGCTGCAGCATACTCATAGTGTGTTTTACGTCTTTATGTTAAAAGAATATATCCTTGATTTGAACCAAGAAAATATGTTAATCAAATCCAGACTATAGGCTATAAAGCGTTGAGTCCCTAAAAATAAGTCGATTCCTATAGTGGAAGTACTATGAAGAAGAAATTCTCAAGTAGAAGAGTCTACCTGAAAGTTAGAGTTAGATATGTTAGACAATATCCTCACTTTGCTTAATTAGTTAAGATTCTGGGGACAGAATCTTTTTAAAGGAGAAGGATATAACGACTCGTATATTTTACATTATTTAAATGTATAATTATTGAATAACTGAGTAAATAAAAGTGGTTACTGTGTCAGCTATGTATTGTAGTCATTATGGATTGATGTGTTGTATATTCCATAATAAGTGATTTTATTATCAGTATTGTGTTTTGTGGATTAAAATTGAATAATTATTAGTGATTTTATTGCAGTTTGATTTTTATAAAATTAGAAATTATTTTCATAAATATTTGGATTGTCCTTAAAATTGGTTTTATGGCTTTATAATTTCAATAATTATTTTTGGGATTTTATAAAATTTAGAAATCAATATTTCATCAATTATTTATCTTTAATGATTTTTCTGATTACATTTATTTGCAAAAATCAATATTTAATCAGAATTCTTCA